>NW_024070199.1:13095377-13095862 GCF_014754425.2 Oryx dammah
CCGAGCGGCTCGGACCCGGGAGGGGCGCAGAGCGCAGTCCCAAACAACTTTGCGCCTCTGAGGGTTACCTGGGCGCCAAAACCGAGCGGCTTGGACCGGGGAGGTGCGCGAAGCCTGGGGCCGGCCTCGGATGGTTCCTGGCTGAGCTCCGTGGAGCCGGAGCGGTTTGTGCGTCGTGGGGGGAGACAGGTCCAGCGGGGTTGAGACGCTGTGTGCCCACGACAGTGCTATTTGTTTGCAGCATTCCCCCCTCCCCACAGCGCGACTGAACTAGTGAGCCTAAAAAAAAAAAAAAAAAAAGTATCCACCACCGCCCCCATGTGTCAGGACGGAATTCAGACCCTGAAGAGACCAGCAAACAGAAGTTAAACAGAGGGAAACGCCTTGGAAGTGACCAACACGGCCCACAACATCAGAGAAGGGCCAGATATATCTTCACGATTTTTACAATCTTTTTTTTTTTTTTTTGCTTTCTTTTTTTTTTT
>NW_024070199.1:13095962-13099872 GCF_014754425.2 Oryx dammah
TTTTTTCCTTATTTCTTTTTCTTAATATTATTATTTTTTTTAATCTTTTCTCTTTTTTTTCTTTCTTCCTTCTGCTTCATCTCTTTAACATTGTATTTTTGAAAATCTAACCTCTACTCTAGGTTTTTAATCTTTGCTTTTCGGTTTTTGTTGTCAATCTTGTACATTTCATAACCCAATCTTACCTGACAGCGAGATTACTGGCGTGACCACTCTCTCCTCCTTTTGGACTCTCCTTTTTCTCTACCAGGTGGCCTCTGTCTCTCCCCCCCCCCCCCATCTCTCCTATATCCAACTCAGTGATTCTCTGTGTGTCCTAGATGGTGGAGAACACCTAAGGAACTGATTACTGGCTGGACCTGTCTCTCTCCTTTTCATTCCTCTCTCTTACCCTCCTGGCCACCTCTGTCTACTTCCTCTCTCTCCTCTTCCCTGTATAACTCCGTGAATACCTCTGAGAGGTCCAGACTATGGAGCACACATAAAGAAGTGACTATTGACTAGCTTGCTCTCTCCTCTTTTGATCTCACCGCATCTCATCCCAGTCACCTCTAACTACCTCCTCCCTCTTCTCTTCTCCATGTAACCCAGTGAACCTCTCTGGGTGCCCCTCAATGTGGAGAAACCTTTCATCTTTAGCCTAGATGCTATATCATTGGTGCTGTATAGAAGGAGAAGTCTAGAGACCACCGTAAAAATAAAACCGAAAACCAGAAGCAGGAGGCTTAAGTCCAAAGCTTGAGAACATCAGAGAACTCCTGAATTCAGGGAACATTAAGCAATAGGAGCTCATCAAATGCCTCCAAACCTACACTGAAACAAAGCTCCACCCAAGGGCCAACAAGTTCCAGAGCAAGACATATCACACAAATTCTCCAGCAACACAGGAACACACCCCTGAGCTTCAATATACAGGCAGTTCAAAGTTACTCCAAAACTTTAGACGTCTCATAACCCATTACTGGTCACTCCACTGCACTCCAGAGAGAAGAAACCCAGCTCCACCCACCAGACCTCCAACACAAGCTTCCCTAACCAGGAAACCTGGACAAGCCACTGATACAACCCCACCCACAGTGAGGAAGCTCCACAATAAAGAGAACTCCACAAATTACCAGAATATAAAAAGGCCATTCCAAACGCAGCAATATAACCAAGATGAAGAGACAGAGGAATACCCAACAGGTAAAGGAGCAGGAGAAATGCCCACCAAACCAGACAAAAGAGGAAGAGATAGGGAATCTACCTGAGAAAGAATTCCGAATATTGATAGTGAAAATGATCCAAAACCTTGAAGTCAAAATGGAATCACAGATAAATACCCTAGAGACAAGGATTGAGAAGATGCAAGAAAGGTTCAACAAGGACCTAGAAGAAATAAAAAAGAGTCAATATACAATGAATAATGCAATAAATGAGATCAGAAACACTCTGGAGGCAACAAATAATAGAATAATGGAGGCAGAAGATAGGATTAGTGAAATAGAAGACAGAATGGTAGAAATAAATGAATCAGAGAGGAAAAAAGAAAAACGAATTAAAAGAAATGAGGACAATCTCAGAGACCTCCAGGACAATATGAAACGCTCCATCATTCGAATTATAGGAGTCCCAGAAGAAGAAGACAAAAAGAAAGACCATGAGAAAATCCTTGAGGAGATAATAGTTGAAAACTTCCCTAAAATGGGGAAGGAAATAATCACCCAAGTCCAAGAAACCCAGAGAGTCCCAAATAGGATAAACCCAAGGCGAAACACCCCAAGACACATATTAATCAAATTAACAAAGATCAAACACAAAGAACAATTATTAAAAGCAGCAAGGGAAAAACAACAAATAACACACAAGGGGATTCCCATAAGGATAACAGCTGATCTCTCAATAGAAACTCTTCAGGCCAGGAGGGAATGGCAAGACATACTTAAAGTGATGAAAGAAAATAACCTACAGCCCAGATTACTATACCCAGCAAGGATCTCATTCAAATACGAAGGAGAAATCAAAAGCTTTACAGACAAGCAAAAGCTGAGAGAATTCAGCACCACCAAACCAGCTCTCCAACAAATTCTAAAGGATATTCTCTAGACAGGAAACACAAAAAGGGAGTATAAACCCGAACCCAAAATAATAAAACAAATGGCAACGGGATCATACTTATCAATAATTACCTTAAACGTAAATGGATTGAATGCCCCAACCAAAAGGCAAAGACTGGCCGATTGGATACAAAAACAAGAACCCTCTATATGCTGCTTACAAGAGACCCACCTCAAAACAAGGGACACATACAGACTGAAAGTGAAGGGTTGGAAAAAGATATTCCATGCAAATAGAGACCAAAAGAAAGCAGGAGTGGCAATACTCATATCCGATAAAATAGACTTTAAAACAAAGGCTGTGAAAAGAGACAAAGAAGGCCACTACATAATGATCAAAGGATCAATCCAAGAAGAAGATATAACAATTATAAATATATATGCACCCAATATAGGAGCACCGCAATATGTAGGACAAATGCTAACAAGTATGAAAGAGGAAATTAACAACAACACAATAATAGTGGGAGACTTTAATACCCCACTCACACATATGGACAGATCAACTAAACAGAAAATTAACAAAGAAACACAAACTTTAAATGATACATTAGACCAGTTAGACCTAATTGATATCTATAGGACATTTCACCCCAAAGCAATGAATTTCACCTTTTTCTCAAGTGCTCATGGAACCTTCTCAAGGATAGATCACATCCTGGGCCATAAATATAACCTTGATAAATTCAAAAAAATCGAAATCATTCCAAGCATCTTTTCTGACCATAATGCACTAAGATTAGATCTCAATTACAGGAGGAAACCTATTAAAACTTCCAACATATGGAGGCTGAACAACACGCTTCTGAATAACCAACAAATCACAGAAGAAATCAAAAAAGAAATCAAAATATGCATAGAAACTAATGAAAATGAAAACACAACAACCCAAAACCTGTGGGACACTATAAAAGCAGTGCTAAGAGGAAAGTTCATAGCAATACAGGCATACCTTAAGAAACAAGAAAAAAGTCAAATAAATAACCTAACTCTACACCTAAAGCAACTAGAAAAGGAAGAATTAGAGAACCCCAGAGTTAGCAGAAGGAAAGAAATCTTAAAAATTAGGGCAGAAATAAATGCAAAAGAAACAAAAGAGACCATAGCAAAAATCAACAAAGCCAAAAGCTGGTTCTTTGAAAGGATAAATAAAATTGACAGGCCATTAGCCAGACTCATCAAGAAGCAAAGAGAGAAAAATCAAATCAATAAAATTAGAAATGAAAATGGAGAGATCACAACAGACAACACAGAAATACAAAGGATCATAAGAGACTACTATCAGCAATTATATGCCAATAAAATGGACAACCTGGAAGAAATGGACAAATTCTTAGAAAAATACAATTTTCCAAAACTAAACCAGGAAGAAATAGACAATCTTAACAGACCCATCACAAGCACAGAAATTGAAACTGTAATCAGAAATCTTCCAGCAAACAAAAGCCCAGGTCCAGACGGCTTCACAGCTGAATTCTACCAAAAATTTCGAGAAGAGTTAACACCTATCCTACTCAAACTCTTCCAGAAAATCGCAGAAGAAGGGAAACTTCCAAACTCATTCTATGAGGCCACCATCACCCTAATACCAAAACCTGACAAAGATACTACAAAAAAGGAAAACTACAGGCCAATATCACTGATGAACATAGATGCAAAAATCCTCAACAAAATTCTAGCAATCAGAATCCAACAACACATTAAAAAGATCATACACCATGACCAAGTGGGCTTTATCCCAGGGATGCAAGGATTCTTCAACATCCGCAAATCAATCAATGTAATTCACCACATTAACAAATTGAAAAATAAAA
>NW_024070199.1:13104872-13205416 GCF_014754425.2 Oryx dammah
TTTTTTTTTTGCTTTCTTTTTTTTTTTTTTCTTTTTTTTCCTCAAACTTTTTTTTTTTTAACTGTTAAGTCTTCTATTTCAATACTTTATATTTCTATAACTATTACTTTTCAAAAAAAAAAAGACTCTACTTTTTTAAAGCAAACACCATATATAGTCTTCGCGTGGTTGTTGTTGGTATTTCTTTTTTAATCTTGGGTTTTTTTTTTTTCTTATATATATATATTTTTTCCTTATTTCTTTTTCTTAATATTATTATTTTTTTTAATCTTTTCTCTTTTTTTTCTTTCTTCCTTCTGCTTCATCTCTTTAACATTGTATTTTTGAAAATCTAACCTCTACTCTAGGTTTTTAATCTTTGCTTTTCGGTTTTTGTTGTCAATCTTGTACATTTCATAACCCAATCTTACCTGACAGCGAGATTACTGGCGTGACCACTCTCTCCTCCTTTTGGACTCTCCTTTTTCTCTACCAGGTGGCCTCTGTCTCTCCCCCCCCCCCCCATCTCTCCTATATCCAACTCAGTGATTCTCTGTGTGTCCTAGATGGTGGAGAACACCTAAGGAACTGATTACTGGCTGGACCTGTCTCTCTCCTTTTCATTCCTCTCTCTTACCCTCCTGGCCACCTCTGTCTACTTCCTCTCTCTCCTCTTCCCTGTATAACTCCGTGAATACCTCTGAGAGGTCCAGACTATGGAGCACACATAAAGAAGTGACTATTGACTAGCTTGCTCTCTCCTCTTTTGATCTCACCGCATCTCATCCCAGTCACCTCTAACTACCTCCTCCCTCTTCTCTTCTCCATGTAACCCAGTGAACCTCTCTGGGTGCCCCTCAATGTGGAGAAACCTTTCATCTTTAGCCTAGATGCTATATCATTGGTGCTGTATAGAAGGAGAAGTCTAGAGACCACCGTAAAAATAAAACCGAAAACCAGAAGCAGGAGGCTTAAGTCCAAAGCTTGAGAACATCAGAGAACTCCTGAATTCAGGGAACATTAAGCAATAGGAGCTCATCAAATGCCTACAAACCTACACTGAAACAAAGCTCCACCCAAGGGCCAACAAGTTCCAGAGCAAGACATATCACACAAATTCTCCAGCAACACAGGAACACACCCCTGAGCTTCAATATACAGGCAGTTCAAAGTTACTCCAAAACTTTAGACGTCTCATAACCCATTACTGGTCACTCCACTGCACTCCAGAGAGAAGAAACCCAGCTCCACCCACCAGACCTCCAACACAAGCTTCCCTAACCAGGAAACCTGGACAAGCCACTGATACAACCCCACCCACAGTGAGGAAACTCCACAATAAAGAGAACTCCACAAATTACCAGAATATAAGGCCATTCCAAATGCAGCAATATAACCAAGATGAAGAGACAGAGGAATACCCAACAGGTAAAGGAGCAGGAGAAATGCCCACCAAACCAGACAAAAGAGGAAGAGATAGGGAATCTACCTGAGAAAGAATTCCGAATATTGATAGTGAAAATGATCCAAAACCTTGAAGTCAAAATGGAATCACAGATAAATACCCTAGAGACAAGGATTGAGAAGATGCAAGAAAGGTTCAACAAGGACCTAGAAGAAATAAAAAAGAGTCAATATACAATGAATAATGCAATAAATGAGATCAGAAACACTCTGGAGGCAACAAATAATAGAATAATGGAGGCAGAAGATAGGATTAGTGAAATAGAAGACAGAATGGTAGAAATAAATGAATCAGAGAGGAAAAAAGAAAAACGAATTAAAAGAAATGAGGACAATCTCAGAGACCTCCAGGACAATATGAAACGCTCCATCATTCGAATTATAGGAGTCCCAGAAGAAGAAGACAAAAAGAAAGACCATGAGAAAATCCTTGAGGAGATAATAGTTGAAAACTTCCCTAAAATGGGGAAGGAAATAATCACCCAAGTCCAAGAAACCCAGAGAGTCCCAAATAGGATAAACCCAAGGCGAAACACCCCAAGACACATATTAATCAAATTAACAAAGATCAAACACAAAGAACAACTATTAAAAGCAGCAAGGGAAAAACAACAAATAACACACAAGGGGATTCCCATAAGGATAACAGCTGATCTCTCAATAGAAACTCTTCAGGCCAGGAGGGAATGGCAAGACATACTTAAAGTGATGAAAGAAAATAACCTACAGCCCAGATTACTATACCCAGCAAGGATCTCATTCAAATACGAAGGAGAAATCAAAAGCTTTACAGACAAGCAAAAGCTGAGAGAATTCAGCACCACCAAACCAGCTCTCCAACAAATTCTAAAGGATATTCTCTAGACAGGAAACACAAAAAGGGACTATAAACCCGAACCCAAAATAATAAAACAAATGGCAACGGGATCATACTTATCAATAATTACCTTAAACGTAAATGGATTGAATGCCCCAACCAAAAGGCAAAGACTGGCCGATTGGATACAAAAACAAGAACCCTCTATATGCTGCTTACAAGAGACCCACCTCAAAACAAGGGACACATACAGACTGAAAGTGAAGGGTTGGAAAAAGATATTCCATGCAAATAGAGACCAAAAGAAAGCAGGAGTGGCAATACTCATATCCGATAAAATAGACTTTAAAACAAAGGCTGTGAAAAGAGACAAAGAAGGCCACTACATAATGATCAAAGGATCAATCCAAGAAGAAGATATAACAATTATAAATATATATGCACCCAATATAGGAGCACCGCAATATGTAGGACAAATGCTAACAAGTATGAAAGGGGAAATTAACAACAACACAATAATAGTGGGAGACTTTAATACCCCACTCACACATATGGACAGATCAACTAAACAGAAAATTAACAAAGAAACGCAAACTTTAAATGATACATTAGACCAGTTAGACCTAATTGATATCTATAGGACATTTCACCCCAAAGCAATGAATTTCACCTTTTTCTCAAGTGCTCATGGAACCTTCTCAAGGATAGATCACATCCTGGGCCATAAATATAACCTTGATAAATTCAAAAAAATCGAAATCATTCCAAGCATCTTTTCTGACCATAATGCACTAAGATTAGATCTCAATTACAGGAGGAAACCTATTAAAACTTCCAACATATGGAGGCTGAACAACACGCTTCTGAATAACCAACAAATCACAGAAGAAATCAAAAAAGAAATCAAAATATGCATAGAAACTAATGAAAATGAAAACACAACAACCCAAAACCTGTGGGACACTATAAAAGCAGTGCTAAGAGGAAAGTTCATAGCAATACAGGCATACCTTAAGAAACAAGAAAAAAGTCAAATAAATAACCTAACTCTACACCTAAAGCAACTAGAAAAGGAAGAATTAGAGAACCCCAGAGTTAGCAGAAGGAAAGAAATCTTAAAAATTAGGGCAGAAATAAATGCAAAAGAAACAAAAGAGACCATAGCAAAAATCAACAAAGCCAAAAGCTGGTTCTTTGAAAGGATAAATAAAATTGACAGGCCATTAGCCAGACTCATCAAGAAGCAAAGAGAGAAAAATCAAATCAATAAAATTAGAAATGAAAATGGAGAGATCACAACAGACAACACAGAAATACAAAGGATCATAAGAGACTACTATCAGCAATTATATGCCAATAAAATGGACAACCTGGAAGAAATGGACAAATTCTTAGAAAAATACAATTTTCCAAAACTAAACCAGGAAGAAATAGACAATCTTAACAGACCCATCACAAGCACGGAAATTGAAACTGTAATCAGAAATCTTCCAGCAAACAAAAGCCCAGGTCCAGACGGCTTCACAGCTGAATTCTACCAAAAATTTCGAGAAGAGTTAACACCTATCCTACTCAAACTCTTCCAGAAAATCGCAGAAGAAGGGAAACTTCCAAACTCATTCTATGAGGCCACCATCACCCTAATACCAAAACCTGACAAAGATACTACAAAAAAGGAAAACTACAGGCCAATATCACTGATGAACATAGATGCAAAAATCCTCAACAAAATTCTAGCAATCAGAATCCAACAACACATTAAAAAGATCGTACACCATGACCAAGTGGGCTTTATCCCAGGGATGCAAGGATTCTTCAACATCCGCAAATCAATCAATGTAATTCACCACATTAACAAATTGAAAAATAAAAGCCATATGATTATCTCAATAGATGCAGAGAAGGCCTTTGACAAAATTCAACATCCATTTATGATAAAAACTCTCCAGAAAGCAGGAATAGAAGGAACATACCTCAACATAATAAAAGCTATATATGACAAACCCACAGCAAACATTATCCTCAATGGTGAAAAATTGAAAGCATTTCCCCTTAAGTCAGGAACAAGACAAGGGTGTCCACTTTCACCACTACTATTCAACATAGTTCTGGAAGTTTTAGCCACAGCAATCAGAGCAGAAAAAGAAATAAAAGGAATCCAAATTGGAAAAGAAGAAGTAAAACTCTCACTGTTTGCAGATGACATGATCCTCTACATAGAAAACACTAAAGACTCTACCAGAAAATTACTAGAGCTAATTAATGAATATAGTAAAGTTGCAGGATATAAAATCAACACACAGAAATCCCTTGCATTCCTATACACTAATAATGAGAAAGTAGAAGAAGAAATTAAGGAAACAATTCCATTCACCATTGCAACAAAAAGAATAAAATACTTAGGAATATATCTACCTAAAGAAACTAAAGACCTATATACAGAAAACTATAAAACACTGATGAAAGAAATCAAAGAGGACACTAATAGATGGAGAAATATACCATGCTCATGGATCGGAAGAATCAATATAGTGAAAATGAGTATATTACCCAAAGCAATTTACAAATTCAATGCAATCCCTATCAAGATACCGGTGATATTTTTCACAGAACTAGAACAAATAATTTCAAGATTTGTATGGAAATACAAAAAACCACGAATAGCCAAAGCAATCTTGAGAAAGAAGAATGGAACTGGAGGAATCAATTTGCCTGACTTCAGGCTCTACTACAAAGCCACAGTCATCAAGACAGTATGGTATTGGCACAAAGACAGACATATAGATCAATGGAACAAAATAGAAAGCCCAGAGATAAATCCACATACATATGGACACCTTATCTTTGACAAAGGAGGCAAGAATATACAATGGAGTAAAGACAATCTCTTTAACAAGTGGTGCTGGGAAAACTGGTCAACCACTTGTAAAAGAATGAAACTAGATCACTTTCTAACACCGCACACAAAGATAAACTCAAAATGGATTAAAGATCTAAATGTAAGACCAGAAACTATAAAACTCTTAGAGGAGAACATAGGCAAAACACTCTCCGACATAAACCACAGCAGGATCCTCTATGATCCACCTCCCAGAATTCTGGAAATAAAAGCAAAAATAAACAAATGGGATCTAATTAAAATTAAAAGCTTCTGCACAACAAAGGAAAACATAAGCAAAGTGAAAAGACATCCTTCCGAATGGGAGAAAATAATAGCAAATGAAGCAACTGACAAACAACTAATCTCAAAAATATACAAGCAACTCCTGCAGCTCAATTCCAGAAAAATAAACGACCCAATCAAAAAATGGGCCAAAGAACTAAATAGACATTTCTCCAAAGAAGACATACGGATGGCCAACAAACACATGAAAAGATGCTCAACATCACTCATTATTAGAGAAATGCAAATCAAAACCACAATGAGGTACCACTTCACACCAGTCAGAATGTCTGTGATCCAAAAATCTGCAAGCAATAAATGCTGGAGAGGATGTGGAGAGAAGGGAACCCTCCTACACTGTTGGTGGGAATGCAAACTAGTACAGCCACTATGGAGAACAGTGTGGAGATTCCTTAAAAAATTGCAAATAGAAATGCCTTATGACCCAGCAATCCCACTGTTGGGCATACACACAGAGGAAACCAGAATTGAAAGAGACACATGTACCCCAATGTTCATTGCAGCACTGTTTATAATAGCCAGGACATGGAAACAACCTAGATGTCCATCAGTAGATGAATGGATAAGAAAGCTGTGGTACATATACACAATGGAGTATTACTCAGCCATTAAAAAGAATACATTTGAATCAGTTCTGCTGAGATGGATGAAACTGGAGCCGAAAAGTGAGCCAGAAAGAAAAAACCAATACAGTATACTAACACATATATATGGAATTTAGGAAGATGGCAATGATGACCCTGTGTGCAGGACAGCAAAAAAGACACAGATGTGTATAGCGGACTTTTGGACTCAGAGGGAGAGGGAGAGGGTGTGATGATTTGGGAGAATGGCATTGAAACATGTATACTATCATGTAAGAATCGAAATGCCAGTCTATATCTGATGCAGGATATGACACGCTTGGGGCTGACACGCGGGGATGACCCAGAGAGATGTTGTGGGGAGGGGGGTGGGAGGGGGGCTCATGTTTGGGAACGCATGTAAACCTGTGGTGGATTCATGTCAATCTATGCCAAAACCAATACAGAATTGTAAAGTAAAAATTAAAAATAAATAAATTAATTAAAAAAATAAAAAATTAAAAAAAAAAAAAAAACAAAAACAAAAAAAAACAAATATATTTAGCATCTCACAGAAGGGGCTTGGAGGAAATGCTGAACTAAGCAGACAATGTGTGAAGTCTATGAAAGCAGAATAAGAACTGTACATAGATAAAACTGTATGAGGTTGGAGGTGTGAATTAACTACTTTAATATTATTATTCATGTATCCTTGGCTTGGACAATTAGGTAAGTGGATAATTCATGACTGAGTCAGGATTCTCATTGTTGGTGTAGGATGTTAAAATAAACAAAGGAAGAGGATACAGTGGTCAACGTGGTAGTGAATTAGAAACACTGGTATAAACTCACATTTAGCTTAATAGTTATATATAGAAATACAGATTTGTTCCCGAAGTCATGTCCAGCACTTTTGCAACCCTATGGACTATAATCTGCCAGGCTCTTCTGTCCTTGGAGTTTCCCACGCAAGAATACTGGAGTGGGTTGCCATTTCCTCCTCCAAGGGATCTTCCTAACCCAGGGATCAAATCCACATCTCCTGCATTGGCAGGTGGATTCTTTACCACTGAGCTACCTGGGAAGCAGAAATATGTTTGCTGCTGTTGCTGCTAAGTTGCTTCACTAGTGTCCGACTCTGTGCGACCCCATAGACGGCAGCCCACCAGGCTCCACCCCGTCCCTGGGGTTCTCCAGGCAAGAACACTGGAGTGGGTTGCCATTTCCTTCTCCATTGCATGAAAGTGAATCCAACTCCTAGCGACCCCATGGACTGCAGCCTACCAGGCTCCTCCGCCCATGGGATTTTCCAGGCAAGAGTACTGGAGTGGGTTGCCATTGCCTTCTCCAAACCCAGAACTAGAAGAAATATGTATAGGCATGTATATATTCACTGGTTAGTATGAACATGGAATCCCTTGCTCTGTCAGTTCAGAGGACTAGAGCAGAGACACTAAGAAGTAAAGATCTTCACATCTAATATCATTATTCAATAAAAGGAAAGAGGGATGCTTGGGAAAAAGTCTGATATTAGGACTGGGGCAAAAATATATATAGGAGCCCAGGACATTTTCAAATGCAATAAAGTAAGGAAGCATTCAAAAATAAACTTAAACAAAAATATCCACAATGATAGAGGTATGTCCAAAAGACACAGAACATAACTGAAAAAGCTTCCAAAAGTCAAGGTTGAAAAAAAATTGAGCATCTAGTAAAGCAGTGTTGAATTATATCCCCAAATATAAAATAAACATTCAGAGTTCATACTAATATAAACATATGAGTAATTAAGGAAGTGAGAGAGTAGGCACAAAATGTTTATGTTCCAAATAATATATGTAGATACTTTTCCCTTAAAAAGGTGGAGCAAATCTCCTCTGGATGCACAAAACGATTTCCTTTCAAAGAGGACAGTATGGAAAGGGCTGGATGATGCACAAACTGGAATTGAGATTGCTGGGAGAAATATCAATAAACTCAGATATTTAGATGACACCACTCTTATGGCAGAAAGTAAGGAGGAACTAAAGAGCCTTTTGATGAAGGTGAAAGAGAAGAGTGAAAAAGTTGGCTTAAAACTCAACATTCAATAAACGAAGATGACACCTGGTCACATCACTTTATGGCAAATAGATGGGCCAACAATGGAAACAGTGACAGACTTTCTTTTCTTGGGCTGCAAAATAACTACAAATGGTGACTGCAGCCAGGAAATTAAAAGATTCTTGCTTCTTGGAAGAAAAGTTATGACCAACCTGGACAGTATATTAAAAAGCAGAGACATTACTTTGCAGACAAAGGTCCATCTAGTCAAAGCTATGGTTTTTCCAGTAGTCATGTATGGATGTGAGAGTTGAACAATAAAGAAGGCAGAGCACAAAAGAATTGATACTTTTGGACTGTGGTGTTGGAGAAGACTCTTGAGAGTCCCTTTGGCTGCAAGGACATCAAAGTGGTCAATCCTAAAGGAAATCAACCCTGAATATTCAGTGGAAGGGCTGATGCTGAAGCTGAAACTCCAATACTTTGGCCACCTGATGTGAAGAGATGACTCACTGGAAAAGACACTGAGGCTGGGAAAGACAGAAGGCAGGAGGAGAAGGGGTCAACAGGAGATAAGACTGTTGGATGGCATCACCAACTCAATGGACATGAGTTTCAGCAAGCTCCAGGAGATGGTAAAGGACAGGGAAGCCTGGTATGCTGCAGTCCATGGGATTGCAAAGGGATGGACATGACTGAGTGACTTAGCAACAGATGCAAAGTGGAGAAACTGATAAATACTACCTCATCCAGGTAACCAAGGTCAACAGTGACATGCTGTTTTGATAGTATGTACCCATGATAACTCTTTCTGATGATCCAACAGATGTTGGCAATTTGATCTCTGGTTCCTCTGCCTTTTCTAAAACCAGCTTGAACATCTAGAAGTTCACGGTTCACATATTGCTGAAGCCTAGCTTGGAGAATTTTGAGCATTACTTTACTAGTGTGTGAGATGAGTGCAGTCGTGCAGTAGTTTGAGCATTCTTTGGCATTGCCTTTCTTTGAGATTGGAATGAAAACTGACCTTTTCCAGTCCTGTGGCCTGAATGGTTGGATGGCATCACCGACTCAATGGACATGGGTTTGGGTGGACTTCAGGAGTTGGTGATAGAGAGGGAGGCCTGGAGAGCTGCAGTTCATGGGTGGCAAAGAGTCGGACATGACTGAGCGACTGAACTGAACTGAAAGCAAATGAACCCATGATAACAATATGATGAAAATAGCATTTCTATTTCTGGTCTTTATCCCAGTCACTCATAACCCTAGTCCATTCATTTTATGGGAAAGCATCAACAAATTCCAATAGGGCCAAAATATCTGATAAGAATTCCTCAAATCTGTCAAGGTCATCAGAAACAAGGAAGACTGAATGTCACAGCTAAGAGTAGCCTAATACGGTATATTGGATGGGATCCCAGAACAGGGGAAAAAAGACATTAGGCAAACTCTAAGGAACTCTGGATAAAGAATGAAATTCAGATAATAATATTGTATAAATACTGAATCATTAATTACAAAAACATACCATACTAATGAAAAATTTTAATAAAAAGAGAAACTAGGTATAGAATATAGGAACTCATCATCTTCACAATTTTTCTGGATATCTAAAATTGTGGTAAAATAATACTTGTTTAGAAGAAACATCACTAGGAACTAATAAATTTATAGGAAAAAATAGCAAATTCAATTGCCAGGGTGAATAAACAAGTATTCCTTTTTATGAACCTAATAAAATAGGCTCAAATAAAAAATTTATTTACTTATTTAGAAATACTACTTCAAGTATATATAATATGCATATGTCTAATACACTTATAATGCATATTTTATAGATATATGCATATATAAACTAATATGTATATACTGGAGGCAAACCATACCCAACATAATTTTTAGTTATTGATAAAACAGATGAAACACTAGTGAAGTTATAAAAAATTTGACAACACAATTGGCGTACTTGATTTAAAGGAAATACATGGAATGATAAATAACAAATTAGGGAAAATGTACTCTTAGTAAAGATGATAAAATATATACAAAATACTTTGTGTTCCCAGTCGTAAAATCTCAACAGAGCAACACATTTTGAACACATATTCAACTTTTTAAAGAAGCAATAAGCAGTTAAATCAGAAATCAGCAAGTATGGGATACCTTTACCCTCCAATCAGTCTGAACATTATCATCAGTTCAGTTCAGTCGCTCAGTCGTGTCCGACTCTTTGTGACCCCATGAATTGCAGCAGGCCAGGCCTCCCTGTCCAACATCAACTCCCGGAGTTCACTCACACTCATGTCCATCGAGTTGGTGATGCCATCCAGCCATCTCATCCTCAGTCGTGGCCTTCTCCTCCTGCCTCCAATTCCTCCCAACATCAGAGTATTTTCCATTGAGTCAACTCTTCGCATGAGGTGACCAAAGTACTGGAGTTTCAGCTTTAGCATCAGTCCTTCCAATGAACACTCTAGACTGATCTCCTTTAGAATGGACTGGTTGGATCTCCTTGCAGTCCAAGGGACTCTCAAGAGCCTTCTCCAACACCACAGTTCAAAAGCATCAATTCTTCGGTGCTCAGCTTTCTTCACAGTCAAGCTCTCACATCCATACGTGACCACTGGAAAAACCATAGTCTTGACTAGATGGACTTTTGTTGGCAAAGTAATATCTCTGCTTTTGAATATGCTATCTAGGTTGGTCATAACTTTCCTTCCAAGGAGTAAGCATCTTTTAATTTCATGGCTGCTATCACCATCTGCAGTGATTTTGGAGCCCCCCCAAAATAAAGTCTGACACTGTTTCCACTGTTTCCCCATCTATTTCCCATGAAGTGATGGGACCAGATGCCATGATCTTCGTTTTCTGAATGTTGACTTTTAAGCCAGCTTTTTCACTCTCCTCTTTCACTTTCATCAAGAGGCTTTTTAGTTCCTCTTCACTTTCTGCCATAAGGGTGGTGTCATCTGCATATCTGAGATTATTGATATTTCTCCCAGCAATCTTGATTCCAGTTTTTGTTTCTTGCAGTCCAGCGTTTCTCATGATGTCCTCTGCATATAAGTTAAATAAGCAGTGTGACAATACACAGCCTTGATGTGCTCCTGTTCCTATTTGGAACCAGTCCAGTTCCATGTCCAGTTCTAACTGTTGCTTCCTGACCTGCATACAGATTTCTCAAGAGGCAGGTCATGTGGTCTGGTATTCCCATCTCTCTCAGAATTTTCCACAGTTTATTGTGATCCATACAGTCAAAGGCTTTGGCATAGTCATAGACGCTTCTAATTATCTGTAGCTCATAAGAGTTGTGCTCATTCATGTCCAAATCTTTGGACCCCAGAGACTGCAGGCTACTAGGCTCCTCTGTCTATGGGATTTCCCAGGCAAGAATACTGGAGTGGGTAGCCATTCCCTACCCAGGGGATATTCCTGGCCCAGGGATTGAACCCATGTCTCCTGCACTTGCAGGCAAATTCTTTACCACTAGTGACACCTGAGAAGCTCTGTTCATGAGAGAAATCATAATAAAAATTTAAATGCTTAGAACAGAATTGATTAATATTTTAAAAATTTTAGCATGAAGATGAGACAAACTATTAAAGATCAATGCATAGCCTTAAATGTTATATTAAGGAAATAAACTACTAAAAATTAATGAGTCAATAACCAACTTCACAATGAGAAAAGTAGGAAACAACAGTGGCAAGAACAGAAATGAAAGGAAGATGAAAAATAAATGGAAAATTTTCTTTAAGATAGTTAAATATGCTACATTTGGGCAAGACAAAGTGAATAAAATACAGAAGTGCTCAAATAAATGTATATTAGAAAATAAAATGACAATTTTTTAAAAAAATAAGAGCATACCTTTAAGAAACATCTGCCAATACTTTGCATATTTATATACTAAGTGAGTAAAGTTGCTCAGTCATGTCTCTTTGTGACCTCATGGACTGTAGCCTACCAGATTCCTCTGTCCATGGGATTTTCCAGGCAATAGTACTCGAGTGGATTGCAATTTCCTTCTCCAGGGGATCTTCCCAACCCAGGGATCGAACCTGGGTCTCCCACATTGTAGACAGACGCTTAACCGTCTGAGCCACTATGGAAGTCCCTTATTTATATACTACTACATACTATATATCAGAGAAGGCAATGGCACCCCACTCTAGTACTCTTGCCTGGAGAATCCCAGGGACAGGGGAGCCTGGTGGGCTGCCGTCTATGGGGTTGCACAGAGTCGGACACGACTGAAGTGACTTAGCAGCAACATACTATATATATGTATCAATATATGTGTATATACATACATATGACACATATATGCACACATATACATGACATATGTGTGTACACACACACACACACACAACAAATTTCTAGAAATGCTCTTGAAAGAGGAGAAAACCAAAATTCCATCAGGGAAATTAAGTTTCTTATAGAAGTTCAAAATATTCTCCAAAGAGAAACACCAAGCTTTATGATTTAAAGCACTATATGACAAAACATTAACAAAACAGATCATTGCAATTTTAAACAAATCTCCTAAGGCATAGGAAAAAAGGACTCTCTTCAATTAAAAATATGAAGCTGATATAATCTTGATAAACAAACTTTGTCATGGTAGTATAAAAGAGGAATGTTACAAGTAAATCACCTCATGAATAA
The DNA here is from genome assembly GCF_014754425.2 of Oryx dammah. NCBI lineage: Eukaryota > Metazoa > Chordata > Mammalia > Artiodactyla > Bovidae > Oryx > Oryx dammah. The sequence continues at coordinate 13,117,594 of NW_024070199.1, forward strand.
ATTTGAAAAATCTTCGGTAAAATATGAGCCAGCTAAATTCAGCAATATATAAAAGAGATCATAACTCATAAGCAAGTAAAGCTTATCTGTTACAAGCAAGGTGGGTTTAACACTGAAAAATCTAATGATGAAGATTGTCACATTAACTGATTGAAAGAGGGAAAAAAATTTTTTTTCCATAATGCAGAGAAAAGTAACTGATAATAATAAGCATTCATTCAAGATGCTTAGTTATTAACAATAAAAATAGAAAGGATTTCCTCAGTCTTCCAGACATTATTTAACAAAAATCCTACAGCAAAGTTGGTTGCTAAAATAAAAAAGATGCTCATGAATGGTTTCTGTTGGACTGGGATTCTTGTCACTGGAGTATGCAAAATGGAAAAATTTAACTGTTTACAGATCATGACACAAGAAACACAAGCATATCTGCAGATAAAATTATCTAAAATAAACACTTAAAAGAATCTTCAAGTTAATAGAATGAAGAAGAATGCTTGCCAAGGTAATTAGATACATAACCAATATGATACAATCTACTAAATCATAACAAAATGTGAGATTCATAGCAACATAATTAATGAAGGAAGTACAAGATTGCACTTCAAAATTGAAAAACAAATATTGAAGGGTATTTATGAACAGATCAAAATAGGTGTGGAAATATACTTTGCTCTTGGATAAAACAATTCAATATTCTGGACATATTTTTTTTTTACATCCAGAATCATTAGTTTCAATAAAATTCTAATAACACTCTCAAAGTTATTATTTAAAAGAAACTTGAGGGCTATTTAAGGATTATATAATAAGAATGATGTTAGAAACACCAAACACTTCTGAAGGAAATGAAGAAAGTGAAAGATATATATCCAGCATGGTATCAAAAATAAATTTTAAAAATTACAGTAAAATATTACTTAAGAATTAGAAATAATTGGCATGAGAAGAGAAAAGAGCCATATAAAATAGTACAGAACACAAGAATATTTTCAGCATTATATAAAAGCTTGATATATATAAAAAAAATTTTTTTTGCCAATCACTGGGGAAAGATAGGCTTATAAATTAATTATGCGTGGACAATTAATTATCATGTACACGATTCAATTCTAGGTGGATTAAAGAAAATAACAACTTACATGAAGAGGAAAAGTAAACTTTTTTGAAGACAATATATATAACTATTTATATGACCTCAGGCTAATGAAGAACTTCTCATTACAAGATTTCAAATGCTCAACACATGAAGGGATGCAATAAATGTAAAATTGTTTATTAACTCAACAAATTCTCCTTCAGTACTCTGTGCTCCAGTCATTGTGCTAGAGGCTATGGACACATCAGTGAATAAAACTTTTTTTTTTTTTCCCTTGTGGAATTTACTTTCTAGTTAGATGTTTGCAATACATGTGTCTCAGTACATTTGTGCTGCTATAACAACACACCATAGACTAAATGACTTAGAACAGTAAACATGAATCCCTTGCAGTTCAAGAGGCTGGAAAGTCCAAGATGAAAGCACTGATGGACTCAGTGGCTGCTGCCTGCGTGTTTCCTGCATCACAAAGGATGGTCTTTTCACTGTGGCAGAAAGGAGGAGAGATCCCTCTGGGCCTGCTTTATAGGGGCACTAACCAGAGATCAAATTGCCAACATCCACTGGATCACTGAAAAAGCAAGAGAGTTCCAGAAAAACATCTATTTCTGCTTTTTTTTTTTACTATGCCAAAGCCTTTGACTGTGTGGATCACAATCAACTATGGAAAATTCTGAAAGAGATGGGAATACCAGACCACCTGACTGCCTCTTGAGAAACCTATATGCAGGTCAGGAAGCAACAGTTAGAACTGGACATGGAACAACAGACTGGTTCCAAATAGGGAAAGAAGTACGTCAAGGCCGTATATGGTCATCCTGCTTATTTAACTTATATGTAGAGTACATCATGAGACATGCTGGGCTGGAAGGAGCACAAGCTGGAATAAGATTGCCAGGAGAAATATCAATAACCTCAGATATGCAGATGATATCACCCTTATGACAGAAAGTGAAGAGGAACTAAAAAGCCTCTTGATGAAAGTGAAAGAGGAGAGTGAAAAAGCTGGCTTAAAACTCAACATTCAGAAAACGAAGATCATGGCATCTGGTCCCATCACTTCATGGGAAATAGATGGGGAAACAGTGGAAACAGTGGCCAACTTTATTTTTTGGGGCTCCAAAATCACTGCAGATGGCGATTACAGCCATGAAATTAAAAGATGCTTACTCCTTGGAAAGAAAGTTATGACCAACCTAGGCAGTATATTCAAAAGCAGAGACATTTCTTGGCCAACAAAGGTCCATCTAGTCAAGGCTATGCTTTTACCAGTGGTCATGTATGGATGTGAGAGTTGGACTGTGAAGAAAGCTGAGCGCTGAAGAATTGATGCTTTTGAACTGTGGAGTTGGAGAAGACTCTTGAGAGTCCCTTGGACTGCAAGGAGATCCAACCAGTCCATTCTGAAAGAGAATGGACTGGGTGTTCATTGGAAGGACTGATGCTAAAGCTGAAACTCCAGTACTTTGGCCACCTCATGCGAAGAGTTGACTCATTGGAAAATACTCTGATGTTGGGAGGAATTGGAGGCAGGAGGAGAAGGGGATGACAGAAGATGAGATGGCTGGATGGCATCACCAACTCGATGGACATGAGTGTGAGTAAACTCTGGGAGTTGGTGATGGACAGGGAGGCCTGGCCTGCTGCAATTCATGGGGTCACAAAGAGTCAGACACGACTGAGCGACTGAACTGAACTGAACTGAACTGAATCTCCCTCTGGGTCTGCTTTATAAGGGCACTAATCTCATTTAGGAGGGCTCCACCCATGCTATCCAATTAACTCCCAAAGGTCCATCACCAATCAACATCACATTGGATATAAGGTTTCAAATATGAACATTAAGGGGGATACAAATTTTCAGTCTATAGAAATAGAACTGTCAAAGGATTTGTATTTAGATATATACCTATCTTCGAAATGTCAGTTTTCAGAAAGGGGCAAAATAACCTCATTGGAAAATAGCCAAAGGTCATACACAGTGTTTTTCACAGAAGGAGAAATCTTGATATTCAATAAATAAAATACTTTTATGTAACAGTAATTAAGAAAATAAAAATGAAAATCAAATGTAATAGCACTTTATACCCTCCTGATTGGCCAAAATTAAAACGCAAGACAAAAAACAGACACTTGTGAAACTATAGAAACAAATACAAACTTTAGACACTAATGACAGAAATACAAATCATTAAACCACTTTGAAGTCAATTAAGCATTATTTTGTGAAGTCAAAGATATGCATTTCCAATGACCATGCCGTTCCTCTCTTAGCAAAACACTAGGGTATGTGCAGCAGAAGTTCATGTTCAGAGCACCAATATTTGCTATAGCAAAAAGCTGAAAACAACCCAAGTGGACTAGGTCAATAATCTGAATTTTATTCATACAATGAAAGATGTACTTTTTCACATAATTTTAGAACCAACAAATCTTAAATACAATGACATTTCATATTTCGCAAACTTTTATCTCTGCCCAATATTCCCCTGTAAATAGCCTTTTTTTTTTTTTTACCAATTATTGAAAATGACAATGCTATGACCTGCGTTATACAATTCTCACAATTTAACCTATTTACTACTTTGTTTGACAAGTATTATCTCCTGTTTTGCAAGGTAAGGAAACAACATCACAGGGATTGAGTGTTGTACCCAAATCTCACAACCCAAAAAAGGCTGGTGTTATATTTAAACCCAAAGCTGTTTATCTACAAGGGCTATACCCTTCTCTATTATTTCTCTGTTACCATTTTGTGTGTCATATCTTTTAAGGACTACTTTTACAGTTTTTCTCCCATGAAACCTTTGAAAAATGATCCCCAGGTGGTAAACCTGTAATATCCATCTGGGAAATGTATCTGTATCTGTAAGTAAGTATGTATATAGATATACACATTAATACATACACAGATATATATGTATACCTGAATTTCATTCAAAAGAAACCATCAAAAGTTTTTATGGATGAGAAATCATATATATTACTATGATACAATAGAAATAAATTATTATATTTATTTGGCTATATAATTCTACATTGTAGCATAGTTTTATTTGTTCCTGTATACCTAATTCCTTCTGCTGGAAGTAGGTAGAGAGCAATTATTAAATTTTCGCTTCCTGTTGCAACATTTTTTAGAGCATCTTTCATGGCAAGTACTGAATTAATTATATTTCCATTGAATTATATGTCTTTTTATCTTGATAGGTAGATAAATTAAAAGGTACACATAATACATTTAAAAGCAATACACAATACGGTTACTGTCTAAGAAGTAATTTAAAATTTTATGTGTACTAGATTTTGACCCATGTGCCAACACAAACAGGATGACTAATAATGACAGATAAACTGGGAAACTCAGGTGACAGCTAACATTTGGCAATAGATCAGTTCCCCATCACAGAGAACTAAATAGTTTCACTATATCATACAAATTGCAAAATTATGACTACCTGGCAAACTATAATAATTTACTGTAAATCAGAGTACAACAGGACAAACATTTGCAACTGTGTATCTCTCTAGCACTGATCTTCAAAATATTTCAACCTCTGAGGAAAGAGGTGAATTTACTGTAGTCATAAAGAACAATTTGCAATGCATATTTTGATGTCATGAGACTAATAAAACTGCATCCTCTGGGCAATGATTCGTCCCAAGATTGGCACAGCCTCTAAAGGGCTGTAAATATTATTGCACATAAATAGTGCACAAATTCTCAACACATCAGTATACTTATGAAATGAGGAAAATTACTGTTTTAATCATAGTCAAATGTTATGGCAGGTAGAGTTGGAGCATTTATAGGGCAGAGATTCTATTAGACTATCATTTTTAGAACAGCCTCTATTATTTCCACCATACAGTTAGGTCAAACAAATTTAAAACAATGAAACAAAGCATGTCTCCTGAAATTTACAAAGGCATGGAAGAAGACCCTTTCACCATTGTCCTTCATAGGTACAACCATCATCTCCCAGCCTAAAGGAGACAGGATATTTCCATTTTCTTTGAAGTGGTTTTAGCTGGGGACTCATCTGAGGTTAATTTCACAATCTATGTTCCTCAGGGTCTTTATGTCTGGATTTATTTCTCTCCTAAGAATATGCATCTTATTTAGATTTTATTAAAGATATACTTATTGAGTACTAACTACTAGACATTATTCTAGACATTGGATATACAGAGATGGAGAAAACAGATCAGGTCATGCAGCCTACAGTCCAGAGAGGATAGAAACAGTGCCACTTCTATGACTGATTATCACTGAGGTGGTGTAGGAAAATATTTTTAGGAAGTAGGATTGAGAAATACTTTTGTTTTTTTTTTTTCCAGAAAAACATCTATTACTATATAGCAGATTTAGCTGGAATATGTATTGGAAATGTTCTTTGGCTTCAGACAACAGAACAACAAAACTACAGTGCTTAAATAGTGGCTTATTTCTCATATGACAAAATGATGTGAGTAGCTAAGTCTTAGCTCTGGTTCAGGGTCTGTATCTATGTGACTTATCTTTCTTCATGAATACCAGATGGTGGATGCAGTTCCAGCCATGACCTACTGACAAAGCAGGGGGGAAAAAGGGAAGGGGGAAGTCTGGCTTAGGTTTATCCCATTGGCCAAAACTGTAGCATATTGCCTTCCCCATTTCTTTAGTGGAATCGGAGGTTGGAAAGTAAATATTTGCTTCTATAGCCTTTTAAACAGACAGGACAGAAGGGAAATAGAATTTTGAGTTGAATTAGCCTACCTATACAACCTGCCATAAAGGAGGAAGCAGATTTGGGTATCTTCTGCATATGATATTTAAAGTTATAGGAGTGAATGAGATTCATGTATCTATATCAGTGCTTTTGAATAAACCTTCTGCAATGCTTACATTGTTCTGTGTCTCTGCTGTTTAATACAGTAGTTACTGGCTACATGTGGCTGTTGAGTCTGTAAAATATATCTAATGTGGCTGAGGAACTCTATTTTTAACTTTCTTTAATTAAATTTAACTTCATGTAGCTACTGATGACCATACTAAACAGAAAATCTAGATAGTGTAGGAATGAAAAGAGAGATTAGCACTTAGAAACTCAGTATTTTGAAGGTTTGTACAAAGAGAATGACAAAGACGATACATACATACATATGTATGCATACATATATGAAAGTGAAAGTGTTAGTCACCCAGTCATGTCTCTTTGTGACCCCATGGACTGTAGCCCACCAGGCTCCTCTGTCCATGGCGTTTCCCAGGCAAGAATACTGTAGTGGGTTGCCATTCCCTTCTCCAGAAGATCTTCAAGACCCAGGGATTGAACCCAGGTCTCCTGCATTGTAGGAAGAATCTTCAGTCTGAGCCACCAGGGAAGCCCATGCATACATATATATACACATGTTTATGTTTTGTTTATTTTTCTATATAAATAATGATATATGCTATCTGAAGATGAGAAGGTGGGAAGAAAACTGAGAGATAAGGCATGAAATACTTAAATAAGATAACAATATAGAAGTGGATCAGCTAGTGATGTCAGTAAGATAGTGGGATAGGATGTTCCAGGCCTCATTGCCCTTCAGTTCAGTTCAGTTGCTCAGTCGCGTCCGACTCCTTGCGACCCCATGAATCGCAGCACGCCAGGCCTCCCTGTCCATCACCAACTCCCGGAGTTCACTCAGACTCACGTCCATCGAGTCCGTGATGCCATCCAGACATCTCATCTTCCGTCGTCCCCTTCTCCTCCTGCCCCCAATCCCTCTCAGCATCAGAGTCTTTTCCAATGCGTCAACTCTTCGCATGAGGTGGCCAAAGTACTGGAGTTTCAGCTTTAGCATCATTCCTTCCAAAGAAATCCCAGGGCTGATCTCCTTCAGAATGGACTGGTTGGATCTCCTTGCAGTCCAAGGGACTCTCAAGAGTCTTCTCCAACACCACAGTTCAAAAGCATCAATTCTTTGGCGCTCAGCCTTCTTCACAGTCCAACTCTCACATCCATACATGACTACAGGAAAAACCATAGCCTTGACTAGACGGACCTTAGTCGGCAAAGTAATGTCTCTGCTTTTGAATATGCTATCTAGGTTGGTCATAACTTTTCTTTCAAGGAGTAAGTGTCTTTTAATTTCATGGCTGCAGTCACCATCTGCAGTGATTTTGGAGCCCCAAAAAATAACATCTGACACTGTTTCCACTGTTTCCCCATCTATTTCCCATGAAGTGATGGGACCGGATGCCATGATCTTCGTTTTATGAATGTTAAGCTTTAAGCCAACTTTTTTGCTTTCCTCTTTCACTATCATCAAGAGGCTTTTTAGTTCCTCTTCACTTTCTGCCATAAGGGTGGTGTCATCTGCATATCTGAGGTTATTGATATTTCTCCTTAAGAAACCAATTTGACAACCATTCATAGAGCAAATACCTTCACTAGAGCACCAAAATCCACATGAGAGATTGTGGCATTTGAACATAGCACAGAAATGAGAAAAGACATGTTAGAAAGGAGGAAGCCCTGTTTTACTTAATCTGCATCGCTCTTCCTCGAAGCCTGTGCAGTACAGGACCAAGAGAGAGAGCCTCTCAGCCCAGAAGTTCTTTTATGAAGGGAAGAGAGCCCAGCGACTGTCAGACTTCACTGCAGACCCTCTCTCCAGGCCTGCCAGGGTCTGTGAGCCTAGACCTGCTAGCTTGCAGACCCTACAGCTGAGCCCACCTGTGGACCCTGGTACAAGGTCACTCACCTACAGTATAAGGGAGCAGAAAAAATTTAAATGAAAAACTATAAATAAGACACTTATTAGAGAGTTAAGGGAAAAAATCATATACATAAACCATTACCATGGTACCAACACCAAGGTATTAATCATAAAGGAACAATGGCAAACCAAAAAAAGCATGGTTTGAAAATAAACAATGAAAGTGGTGAAAGTTAAAGAAGAAATCATAGAAACGTTGGAGGATGAAGTTGAGAAAAATCTATGAAAGTAGAACCTCCCCAACCTTTAAAAAAAAAAAGACCAAAAATTGGACAGAAAATTAGGTGACTCACCATTATACTAACAGAAGTTTCCGAAAGGTAAGCACAATTGAAAAATAATGCCTGTGACCAGTCCTCCAAGCTGATCTGTGACGACAATGCTGCAGCTGGTTGGGCATATAAACACTGCCGACTGTACTGCCAAGACAATCAGCAACAGACACATTTTGCAATAGTTATCACACAACTCCTGTCATTGCTGCCACGGGCACAATTGGATTGAACTAACCGGTTCCTGTTTATTTGGGTCAAAGCTTCCAAGTCAAGGTCCAGAAGAGGTGGATCTGATTCAGGAAACCACCTGAAGTGATCATATCCTTGTTGCAAAGGAGGCTAAAGACTTCTTTATCCACCAATTTCAACATCTACAATGAGAGTCTGGCTCAAAAAGTGTATGACTTCACCTACATAGGAAAGGTTTAGATACTAGCACCCAAAAGAATCACAAGTGTTCACTACACATGGAGATTAATATTAGGAAGCAGAGAAGAGGAGTCTCAGGGTGAAGTTAAAGAGAAGATCAGAATGGCTGTCTACACAGCAGGAAGTCTACAGTGGAACAGGAGGAGAGATAACTTGGGGAGAATTATAGGCAATAAACAGACAAACTCAACTCAAGAAACACAGCAATAACAACAGTGTATCAGGAATTAGAATAGTTAGAAAATAATGTTAACAAATGTTTTACAGTTCTTAAGGGACATTTCAAAGAATTTTATAACTTGATAAGTGTAAAAACAAACAAAAGAAGTGCAAAATCTAGACAAGCATTTTCAATGGAAAATTAACCCCCAAAAAGAAAACAAAAGAAATGCAATTTCATCAGTTTTTAATTGGATTCTTCAGTATCTTTCAGACATTTAGAGTCATAAAAATGTGTTTCACCTATATAAAATAAAATAGGCATATAAACAGAAAATTTTCAATTTGTAATATTGAAAATTTTTTTAAAAAAGCACACACACACAGTAGTATTTAGAATAATGAAGTTAGAAACAGAGGAAACTGTTGAAAGGTTTGAAAGTCCCTAGAAATAGAATTTCAAAGTAGGGATGGTAACTAAAGGACTTGTTAAAAGTAAAAATATGTTTTTAAAGAGGATCTAAAATATTACCTCTTCTCATGAGTTCTGTCATGGCAGAGTGAGTCCTTTTCTTTATGTGTTCCCTCAACATTTTATATACTTTTTATCATAGTACTGGTCATACTGGATCATAATTATTTGCATTTCTGTTGCTCTCAGTTCTCTATGCCTAACACAGAGGATTATGCCAGGTGCAATATAAATGCCAAGTAAATTTTTCTTGAACTGATCTATACTCAGCCTTCTCCACTCTAGTTTTTATGTTCTTTATTTCATCTTTTCTCCATTTTTACACACAGAATTCCAATGTTTTTGCTCCTAATTAGAAAAAAAAATTTATTCTCCTGGAAGGAAAGCCAGAAATTTTGGAATGAGTTCCTCTAGTTATCATCACTTTTCTTTGGGTCCATCCTCACATTTTACTCTGAAATATTCACTGGGTAAAACCAAGTTTACACTTATTACCTAAAATTACATTGGTGAATTGCTGATGACTTTTTATAAAAGTCTATTTAAAATATTCCACATATTAAAACTTTCTATAAAAGTCTATTTAAAATATTTTACATACTAAAACCTAGATAAGAAAGGTTCAATTCATCCATTGATTAGATGTACCCATTGTAGAAAAACCGTGAACAATCCGTGAAGATTCTTAGCCCTTCAGATGTCTAGAGATTCTTTTCTTTCTTTTTAAAATTCATTTTTATTGGAGTATAGTTGCTTTACAATATTGTGTTAGTGTCTGCTGTACAGCAAACTGAATCAGTTATACATATACATATATCCATTCATTTTTAGATTTCCTTCCCATTTAGGTCACCGCAGAACACTGAGTAGAATTCCCTGTGCTATACAGTAGGTTTCCATTAGTTACCTATTTTTTTACACTGTAATGTATATGTGTCTATTCCAGTCTCCCAATTCATGCCACTCCCCTTCTCCTCTCAGTATTCATACATTTGTGTCTCTATATCTACTTTGCAAGTAAGTTCATCTGTACCATTTTTTTAGATTCCACACATAAGCGATATTATATATTTGTTCAGATGTCTATAGATTCTTGACAGTTCTGTTCAAGGATTTTGATTATAATCACAAAACAGCAGAACTCAAACTCCAGATTATCACTTCTTTCCAACTTGCAACTTTTAAAGATCACTCTTGAGCTAGGAAACAGAATTCTTTTGTGAATCAATGATTTGCAGAACAAGTCTCCAAAGTTAGATTCCTTATTCTATGTTAAAATAGTCACATGTATTAAATGCTACACAAAGAAACTGAGCCAGTTTATCTTAAATACTTTGGTCTTAAAGTAATTGTCTAATTTTTTAGCTTTATATTATTTCCTTAAAAAAATCAAATATTTATTTGGGAAAAATACTGTAGGTCATCTTTGAGAACATGGGGTTTGGCTTGACGGGGTTGTTAAGAAGACTTAATGGAATCACTAAGGCTTATTTTAAACTTGCTTAGAAACATTTTTACACTCAATCTGCATACCAATATTAATTTTTAAAACACAGATTGAAAATTTATTTGAAAATTAATTGAAAATCCTAGGAGGAGGGCAAATAAAGACCATAGGGATTTCCAGTTTTGAGCTAGTTGGACAGAAGGTGAAGGTCTTATAGAGGCAGAATGGAAGAAAAATAAAGTAGCTTCTCAAATCAAAATGAGAAAAAAACAAGAAAGCAGTAGTATAATAAAGAGGCTTAGAATGCCAATTGTGATGAATGTGCTTTCCATTGATGGATGAATCAAATTCATGATGTGCTCAGAAGTCTGACGCAAAGGGGTATTTGGAGGCTGTGTGGTGGTTAAGGATCCAGTGGTCATTCCCTTTGATATAATTTATTTTCTTGGTTTGCAGATAATGCCACTAAATTTGATCCAGGTTGAAATCAGCACCACTTGAAAGCAATGAACTGGCAGTGGAGATATAGCACTGAATGCATTTTTTGAGGATAAATATACGGACAAAGTAAGATTGAAAATGTTGCATCCCCTGTTCTGGACTCATGACTTTTGCTGAATTTTGTGTATTAAAACAAGACGTATGATTGAGTGTAGCAGCTGGGTATAACGGAAGCAGTGCATTCTGGGTGTCTGGAGGCCAGAATGGGGGCCATAGTTCTGCCACCATGTTGTGACTTTGAGAAAACCACATTTGTCCGTGTCTCAGTTGCTGCTGCTGCTGCTGCTGCTAAGTCGCTTCAGTCGTGTCTGACTCTGTGTGACCCCGTAGATGGCAGCCCACTAGGCTCCCCCGTCCCTGGGATTCTCCAGGTAAGAACACTGGAGTGGGTTGCCATTTCCTTCTCCAGTGCATGAAAGTGAAAAGTGAAAGTGAAGTCGCTCAGTTGTGCCCGACTCTTAGCGACCCCATGGGCTGCAGCCTACCAGGCTCATGTGTACAATAAAAAAGTAAGACTGGGTGTTCTCTGGGCTTTCTCCAGTTTGAAATTAAATGCTTCTGTGTAATTAGAGATAATCAACCATGGATCATTGGGGATTAAGATAGGGAAGGAGAGCCACTGGTTGAGTAACTCCTATATTCTAAGATCTATATGAACTAAGAAGCAGCATGTGAGCCTTGTGGTCAGACCACCTGGGTTACTACCTTGTTTTCACTATTTTACTAGCTGTGTAACTCTGGGTAAGTTATCTAAGCTCTCTGCTTCTCTCACGTACAAAATGGGGCTAGTTATAATATTCATAATTCTATAAAGTAGGGATAAATAGTACCCATCTCATAATCTTTGGAAGGATTCAGGAGTTAGTTTTTAAGGTGCTTAGAAGAATACTTTTCATAGGTGCACACAATAATATTAGTAATTGTATGTGTGGAGGTTAAAGCATCTGCCTCCAATGCAGGAAACCCAGGTTTGATCCCTGGGTTGGGAAGATCCCCTGGAGAAGGAAATGGCAACCCACTCCAGTATTCTTGCCTGGAGAATCCCATGGACGGAGGAGCTTGGTAGGCTACAGTCCACAGGATCGAAAGAATCGGACACGACTGAGTGACTTCACTTTCACTTTCATGCACTTTTACAACTGAAAAAAATGATGTTTCTTAGTTTCCTGATTATTTAATTTGTTAAAGAATGACAGAATTATAATTTGAATATTTTTATCAAACTCTTTTTAACACAAGTCCAGCTAAGAGTCTGCAAAATACTAGATTCTGGTGAGAGTGAATAAATGAATGACTAAGATCAAAGACTTTGTTAGATATTAGAGCCCATGTAACTACGTGTGACAAGTATGAACATGGATATATTTCAAGCAGGAAAATCATGGCTTTTATGCCTCTTAATAATTTTTAGATATCAACATTCTTTTTCCCAAGCTGATCAAAAGACCTCATAGATTTTTCAGTTACTTTGGACCCTGCTGCCCTGATATTTACATTTATAGAAATTGCTACCTGTCCCCAGAGCTCAGCACTCTTCATGTGACGCAGAATATTCAGGTGTTTCTGGAAAGGGGCTGTTGAGCACTAGCAATATAGACATAATAGAGAATAGCTACTTTTACTAAAATAAAATCAGGGGGAGTAGAGGATTATAAACAATAGAGCAATTCATTATGGCTAAAAAGCAGTATTATCTTAATTCTAACCACCACTTTGATGTAGTTAGCAGAAATCTTGGAATATTACTGAGTGAATGGAATATTACTGAGGGAAAATGTAAATGTAGCAGCATCTTGATGGCACAACAGGTCTTATCTCTTTTTCTTGTTGCTAGGCTATGGTTACTATGACACTAGTCACTAATACTACCAATCTAATTCGCACTAATAGAAAGCCATTTCCCACAAACTTGTGAAGAGTTTTATTATTAAAATAAAGCTTTATCAAAATTTTACCAATTTATTAAATTTTTAACTTGTTGAATGTCAAACAAAGAACTAAAACTGAAAGCATTATATTTGTTGAGAATATCTGTGCCAGATATTTTATATATGTTTTACTTAATCCTTAATGACAATCCAAGGACTTCAATTTTACTACTCAGTTTTACAGATGAATAAAGTAGGACACAGAGGTTACATTGTTCAGACTTACACATACAACAAAATGCGAGAGCTTGGATATAAATCCATGGCTAGCTGACTAATCCATATTTTCTTCATGATGCTATTGGATTAATCCTTAGAAAATTAGAGAAAGTTAAGTAAAATGAGAAGAATCATTCCATCCAAATGAATTTGGGCTGCTTGGCTCTGCAACAGTTGTGATATTTTAGTTAATTTTATCAGTAGCATCAGCAACTTGGGTCTAATCATGTTCATAGCAACTGAGTGCTTAACTATATGTCAAGTACTGATTTTAACACTTCACATTTATATTTTCACTTAATTTTCACAAGAATAACATGAAAAACGTACTATTATGTATCCATTTTATGGACAAAGAAATTATCACAGATATTTTAATTTTCTCAGAGTTAATAATGACCAAGTGCTTGAGTAAGTATTTAAACCTAAGCGGTCTGACCTCAGAGCCTATGGTGTTAATCTCTACCCTATACTGACCAGTTCACTTTGAGGGTTGGACTCTGGTCAAAGACTATAGATAGACTAACGATGAGCCAAGAGACAACAAACTAAATATGAGCCAAAACTGGAGTTTTGTCTGATAGGTGAGATAAAAAGGAATCAAAAGTCCTCCTGAAACAGTGCTTCAGAGATACTGGAGTGGGTTGCCATTTCCTTCTCCAGGGGAACTTCCCGACCCAGGGATCGAACCTGGGTCTCTCACATTGCATGCAGGCGCTTTATGCGCTGAGCCACCGGGGAAGCCCCTCAACTAGTTTACTTTCTTCCAATGTCCTCAACTACAGAATAGATAATAAATCCAACTAATGCACCACTAATCCAACTAATGCACACCAGGACCCAGAGGCCTCACAGAGATGAGCCAGACCTGCCTTAGAGCATCTCCTGCAGAGGCACAGGTCAGCAGTGGCATGCTGCTGAGACGAGGGGTCTGTATGCAGCATACCTGGGTCATAAGCCCTCTGGGAAGAGGTTGCCATTAGCCCCACCGAGCAGATGACCCACAAACTGCAGAACAATTATACCAAAGAAATTCTCACACTGTTAAGACAGTTCTAGGACCCACAACAGATTTCCCAACCTGGGGCTTTCCAAAGGGACTGAGAACCCCAGGTAGTTTGAATTTGGAGGCCAGTGGGAGACTGAGCCAGACTTGCCTGTGAGTGTCCAAGAGTCTCATGGGTCAACAGTTTGGCCTCAGGCCAAAAACAGGGACAGAACACAACCCTGCCCATCAATAGAAAATTGGACTGAAGATTTACTGAGCATGGCCCGTAAGGAAAGTTGAGCACTGAAGAACTGATGCTTTTGAACTGTGGTGTTGGAGAACTCTTGAAAGTTCCTTGGACTGCAAGGAGATACAACCAGCCAATCCTAAAAGAAATCAGTTCTGAATATTCATTGGAAGGATTGATGCTAAAGCTCCAAAAATTTGACCATCTGATGTGAAGACCTGACTCATTGGAAAAGACCCTGATGCTAGGAAAGATTGAAGGCAGGAGGAGAAAGAGAAGACGGAAGATGAGATGGGTGGATGACATCACCAACTTGATGGATATGAGTTTAAGCAGCCTCTGGGAATTAGTGATGGACCGGGAGGCCTGGTGTGCTGTGATCCATGGGATCATGAGAGTCGGACATGACTGAGTGACTGAACAGAACTGAACTGATCATGTCCCTGTCCATCAGAACAAGATCCAGTTTCCTCACAGTCTCTCCCATCAGGAAGCTTCCATAAGCCTCTTATCCTTATTCATCAGAGGGCAGATAGAATGAAAACCACCATCACAGAAAACTAACCAATCTGATCATAGGGACCACAGCCTTGTCTAACCCAATGCAACTATGAGCTATGCTGTGTAGGGTCATCCAAGATGGATGGGTCATGGTGGAGAGTTCTGACAAAATGTGGTCCACTGTGGAAGGGAAGAGCAAATCACTTCAGTATTCTTTCCTTGAAAACCCGATGAACAGTATAAGAAGGCAAAAAGATAGGACACTAAAAGATGAACTCCCCAGGTCGGTAGGTGTCCCATATGCTACTAGAGATGAATGGAGAAATAACTCCAGAAAGAATGAAATGACAGAACCAAAGTGAAAACAATGTCCAGCTGTGGATGTGACTGGTGATGGAAGTAAAGTCAGATGCTGTAAAGAGGAACCTGGAACATTAGGTCCATAAATCAAGATAAATTGGAAGCAGTCAAACAGGGGATAGCAAGAGTGAACATCGACATTTTAGGAATCAGTGAACTAAAATGGGCTAGAATGGGCAAATTAATTCAGATGACCATTATATCTAATACAGTGGGCAAGAATCTCTTAGAAGAAATGGAACAGCCCTCACAGTCAACAAAAGAGTCTGAAATTAGGTACTTGGGTACAATCTCAAAAATGACAGAATGATCTCTACTCATGTCCAAGGCAAACCATTCAATATCACAGTTATCCAAGTCTATGCCCCAACCAATAATGCCGAATAAGCTGAAGTTGAATGGTTCTATGAGGACCTACAAGAATTTCTAGAACTAACACCAAACAGAGATGTCCTTTTTATTATAGGGGACTGTAATGGAAAAATAGGAAGTCAAGAGATACCTGGAATGACAGGCAAGTCTGGCCTTGGAGAACAAAATGAAGCAGGGCAAAGCCTAACAGAGTTTTGCCAAGAGAACACACTGGTCATAGCAAACACCCTCTTTCAACAACACAAGAGAAGACTCTACACATGGACATCACAAGATGGTCAACACCAAAATCAGATTGATTATACTATTTGCAGCCAGAGGTGGAGAAGCTCTATACAGTCAGCAAAAACAAGACCAGGAGCTGACTGTGGCTCAGATCATGAACTCCTTATTGCCAATTCAGACTTAAATTGAAGAAAGTAGGGAAAACCACTACACCATTCAGGTATGACCTAAATCAAATCCCTTACAATTATACACTGGAAGTGACAAACAGATTCAAGAGATTAGATCTGATAGACAATGCCTGAAGAACTATGGACGGAGGTTCATGACAATGTACAGGAGGTAATGATCAAGACCGTCCCCAAGAAAAAGAAATGCAAAAAGGCAAAATGGTTGTCTGAGGAGGCCTTACAAATGTCTGAGAAAAAAAAAAAAAGAGAAGTTAAAGGCAAAGGAGAAAAAGAGATAAATATCCATCTTAATGCAAAGTTCCAAAGAATAGCACAGAGAGATAAGAAAGCATTCCTCAGTGATCAATGCAAAGAAAAGGAGGAAAAATTAGAATGGGAAAGACTGGAGATCTCTTCAAGAAAATCAGAGATACCAAGGGAACATTTCATGCAAAGATGGGCACAATAAAGGACAGAAACAGTAAGGACCTAACAGAAGCCGAAGATATTAAGAAAAGGTGGTAAGGAAAAACAAAAGAACTATACAAAAAAAGATCTTTATGACCGAGATAATCACAATGATGTGATCACTCACTTAGAGTCAGACATCCTGGAGTCTGAAGTCAAGTGGGCCTTAGGAAGCATCACTATGAACAAAGCTAGTGGAGATGATGGAATTTCAGTTGAGCTATTTCAAATCCTAAAAGATGATGCTGTGAAAGTACTGCACTAAATATGCCAGTAAATTTGGAAAACTCAGGAGTGGCCACAGGACTTGAAAAGGTTGGTTTTCATTTCAATCCCAAAGAAAAGCATTGCCAAAAAACGTTCAAATTATTGCACAATTGTACTCATCTCACACACTAGCAAAGTAATGCTCAAAATTCTCCAAGCAAGACTTCAACAGTACATGAACAAAGAAATTCCAGTTGTTCAAGCTGTATTTAGAAAAGACAGAAGAACCAGATATCAAATTGCCAACAGCTGCTGGATCATAGAAAAAGCAAGAGAGTTCAAGAAAAACTGCTTTATTGACTATGCCAACGCCTTTGACTGTGTAGATCACAACAAACTGGAAAATTTCTAAAGAGGTGGGAATACCAGACCACCTTACCTGCCTCTTGAGAAATCTGTATGTAGGTCAAGAAGCAACAGTTAGAACCAGGCATGGAACAATGGACTGGTTCCAAATTGGAAAAGGAGTACTTCACAGCTGTATATTGTCACCCTGCTTATTTAACTTCTATGCAGATTACATCATGCAAAAAGCTCAGCTAGATGAAGCACAAATTGGAATTAAGATTGCCAGTTGCCAGGATAAATATCAATAACTTCAGATATGCAGATGACATCACCCTTAATGGCAGAAAGTGAAGAGGAACTAAACAGCCTTCTGGTGAAAGTGAAAGAGGAGAGTGAAAAAGCTGGCTTAAAATGCAACATTCAGAAAGCTAAGTTTATGGCATCCAGTCCCATCACTTCATGGCAAGTAGATACGGAAACAATGGAAACATTGAGAGACTTTATTTTGGGGGGCTCCAAAATCACTGCAGATGGTGACGGCAGCCACAAAATTAAAAGATGCTTGCTCCTTGGAAGGAAAGCTAGGACCAACCTAGACTGCATATTAAAAAGCAGAGACATTAGTTTACCAACAAAGGTCCATCCAGTCAATGCTGTGCTCATGTGTAGATGTGAGAGTTGGATTATAAAGAAAGCTGAGCGCCAAAGAATTGATGCTTTTGAACTGTGGTGTTGGAGAAGACTCTTCAGATTCCCTTGGACTGCAAGGAGATCGAACCAGCCCATGCTAAAGGAAATCAGTCCGGAATGTTCACTGGAAGGACTGATGTTGAAGCTGAAACTCCAATACTTTGGCCACCTGATGTGAAGTACTGACTCATTTGAAAAGACCCTGATGCTGAGAAAGATTGAAGGCAGGAGGAGAAGGAGCCGACAGAGGATGAGATGGTTGGATGGCGTCACTGATGCAATGGGCATGAGTTTGAGTAAGCTCTGGGAGTTGGAAATGGACAGGGAAGCCTGGCATGCTGCAGTCTGTGGGGTTGGAGAGTCAGACACGACTGAGTGATAGAACTGAAAAGAGGATTCTTTACCATCTGAGCCACAAGCCCAGGTTTCCTTTACATCAGATGCAAACTACACAACTTATAATAACTGTCTGACTGAGCATTCACAACAGCTCTAGGGGATAGTTATTAATATAAAGTATTAGGGAAATCTCCAGGGAGGTGATGACTCACTTTATCTTAGGCAGACACAAGTCTTACATCCTTAAGCACAATGCTAGGCTACTGATTATGTTTCATGCTGCTTATCGAGTTTTGAGAATAAAGACATTAGTCTGGGGTTGAAAGTAGATTCAGAATATATTAACTAGCCTGCCCAAACATAAATAACTGCTAAAAGTCATCATGGAGCAAACTATATGGCCTAAGTAAGAAGTAGCAACTTTTCTAAGAGATGATCTGTGGTTTGAGCCACCCCATAGTACCATGCAAATAAGTTGATAGAGCAAAACTACTGACTTTTGAGACATGTTGGACAAACCTCTCAAAACAAACATATATTTTCACATAACACATAAACAAAGAGCAATTTCTATAGCTATATGAGTACATATTATTTGAAGTCAAAGGATTTGAGGTGAGAGGCAAAGAAACACCATATAATAGCAAAATCAACAATTAAGGACACTGTAGTAAGGTTTATATCAACATAGCACAGTCTAGTTTTCTGTGGCAATGAAAATAGATGAGGGCTGGAATCAACAGATTTATATTCTTTAAGAATTCTAAGAAGAATGTTAGAAGGAGACGACCAGTGACCCACTTAGCCTGTGCTTCAAACTTGAGAGGGCTTCAAAATGTAGCACCCTTTAGTAGAAAATACATATGAGGTTATAAGTAGAGACATTTCATATTAGTTCACTTTTGACATTTAACAAACACTCTTCAATTTAGTGGCTGAAACAACTACCACTTAAACAAATCATGATCTGTGGGATGTGTGGCAGTTCTGGTCTGACTTGGCAGATCTCTTTTGGACTTACTCATCTATTTCAAGTCAACTGGCAGTTGGCTGGTGGCTAGATGATCAAGGATGACCTCACTTCAGTCTGGTCCTCAGACGCTCAGGATGAAAGAGCCTCCTGGGATAATTCACAGGCTAAGTATCCTTCATAGTGAGGTAGTGGCAGAGTTCCCACAGCAGTAAGCCTCACATACGAGCACTTTGTAAGTCTGTTTGCTCACTCTAGTAATGTCCCGCTGGACAAAACAGGTGACAAGGCCACTCCAGTATCAATGTGAGAGGGCACTTTCAAAGGCCATGGGAGATAAGGGATAATCTGTGGCTATTTCTGCAGTCTTACTATAACCTCTCTCACAAATTGATCAAACTATGTTGATCATAATTGAAATATGTCAGCTGATATTAGCTATGTTTAAGTGGCAAGAATGATTCCAATGAGGAAAGGAATTCAAAGAGGGTATAGTCCAGGTTTTATGAAGCTTGTAGAGAGCTTAGAAATTAATAGTGGTGTATTAGTCAATTGATTACTTTAAAAGAGGCAAAATGTTTTAGCAGAAAGAACATGGATAGAGTCAGATCAAGACAGTAGGTGTCTTGCTTAGTTGTCTATTGGCTGAGTGACTAAATTTTGTCAAGTACCCAGTATCAGTTTGTTAAAAGTAAGGGTTAGATATATTAGAAGGCACTTTTCCTTTTCTAATGCTTCAGTTTCGACCATTAAAAAAATCTTTTATAGAATTTCCTTTGTAAGGATGAATAAAATCACCTAGAGGGGTAGTTTTGGTAATTTGTAATGCACTACGTAAATGTGGGTTATTTCAATTAAGAAGAATTTTTATTCTGAGTTGTCCATTATAGTTCTCCCTGTCAGTCCCTGAGCTCAGCTTTGATATTGTTTTGAACTTTTGAAGCACCTGGAATCTAAAGCTTGGGAGAATGAAGGAACATGAAAAACCTTAAATGGAACTGCTTGAATACTAAATTGATTAAAACAAAAAAGTCAAGTTGTTAGGGTGTTAAAGACATTATAATGATCATGTCTAGAAAGATAATTTAAATATAGAAGAACTCCATGCTAACATTTATCCTTCACTGTGTTTAACAATGTACATATTAATAAATATGTATTTGGCAACAAATATGTATTTACATTGTCATTCATGAGATGAAAATTCAATTATTTCCACTTTCATGTGGTCTGTGCCTTTCAGTGAGTCATGGAAGTTTTCTAAAACTCCAGTCCCCAACCTTTTTGACATCAAGGACCAATTTCATGGAAGACATTTTCTCCATGGATGGCCTCAAAATGATTTAAGCACATACAACTCTTGTGTATTTTATTTCTATTATTATTACATAAGCTGCATCTCAGATCATCAGTCATTAAACCCCAGAGTTTGGGGACTCCTGCTCTAAAACTCAGCTTCCTTATCTGAGGAATAGGAATAATGGTATCTCAAAGGACTGTTCGATGATTAAAGGATATAGTAATTGTTAAGTCTCCAGACCAGTCTTAATTCAGACAAGACCCTTTCACTTTTCCCTTGCACGATTTCTTCCCCTTATATTTGCCCACACAGACTTCAGCATCTCTTCTTTCCTTGTAACAGGACTTGAGATAGTGGTAATAAGATGTCAGAGAACAAGTTTGAAGGGGAAGATATATGCTTTCTTTAAGCTGTGCAGAGCTGAAGACACCTATGTAATTCCAGTTGGTGAGAGGCCCCAGGGGATTATGCAGATTCTAACTCCAGGAGAAGGGAAACCAAGGCCTGCTCTTCTCTAGCCCTGACTCTGGATCCCTGTAGGAGTTAGAGTCACTGTTCTCCCCCTTATGAGTGCCCCAGCAGGTTGCATCAGCTTGTGACAAAAGTTCAACTCTATTTTGACAATTTATCCAGCCCAATCAGGGATCTGTTCAATTCCTGGTGAAATGATGTCGTTAAAAGTGCAGAGCCTGGCTGGGCTGCTTGGAAACGATGGCTCTCGACTTGATTTCTATTGACAAAAAGGTAGCTCAGGCAAAGACACAAATAAAAAGTTACAATGACAGGAAAAACTTGGGGCTTCCAGTTGGACCTCATTACTCTGAGCAGTCAGACTGGCAAAGAGCAGCAGGGGAGACAGAATCAGCTTCTCAAGGCAAGGGAGCAATAATGAAATAGCCTACGAACAGTAGACAGTTTTCCTGAAGAATCAGGACCGCTGAACTCTTGGAGAGCAAAAGAGGTTTCTATTAATTATATTGGGCTGGCCAAAAAGTTCCTTTGGGTTTTTCTGTAACATCTGATGGAAAAAACCTCAATGAAGTTTTTGGCCAACTCAGTACACAATTCATGGCACAAAGAATAATGGTTTGAGAGCCACAGAAATTTCCAGGCAGGCTTGAATTATCCAATTCCTTTTTTGGGGGTTTGTGCACTGTAGCATTCTCAGTTCAGTTCAGTTCAGTCGCTCAGTCGTGTCCAACTCTTTGCGACCCCATGAATTGCAGTACGCCAGGCCTCCCTGTCCATCACCAACTCCCTGAGTTCACCCAGACTCATGTCCATCGAGTCAGTGATGCCATCCAGCCATCTCATCCTCTGTCGTCCCCTTCTTCTCCTGCCCCCAATCCCTCCCAGCATCAGAGTCTTTTCCAATGAGTCAACTCTTTGCATGAGGTGGCCAAAGTACTGGAGTTTCAGCTTCAGCATCATTCCTTCCAAAGAAATCCCAGGACTGATCTCCTTCAGAATGGACTGGTTGGGTCTCCTTGCAGTCCAAGGGACTCTCAAGAGTCTTCTCCAACACTACAGTTCAAACACATCAATTCTTCGGTGCTCAGCCTTCTTCACAGTCCAACTCTCACATCCATACATGACTACTGGAAAAACCATAGCCTTGACTAGACGGACCTTAGTCAGCAAAGTAATGTCTCTGCTTTTGAATATGCTATCTAGGTTGCTCATAACTTTTCTTCCAAGGAGTAAGTGTCTTTTAATTTCATGGTTGCAATCACCATCTGCAGTGATTCTGGAGCCCCCAAAAATAAAGTCTGATACTGTTTCCACTGTTTCTCCACCTATTTCCCATGAACGAGTTTTGAAACCAAATTATTTTTAAGGTAACTTTCAAGTCTAACATTATTAAATGGATAACTCTACTTTTGCACAAAAGAGAACACTAGTGTTATGTCTTCTTGGAGAGACACAATGGAGAGACTCTTCTTTAAAAAGAGGAAGATAAGTTATGATATTTAGAATTAAGAGCCAGAAACATTAGCATGCATTATCTGTATTTAATCCCTATATTGTCTTTAAGAGAATAGCTGGACTTTCCCCTAAGTCCTTTATTTCCCCCCATGTCCTTTATTTTCCCCCAGATTAGGAAACTGAGGCTCAAGAAGATAAAGAATCTTCAAGGGACATAATATCTAGGTGTAAATCATATATCATCCTCACAGATATCTATAAATATTCTTCTTTTTCAGATGAGGTTAACTGACAATAAGTGACTTGCTTCAAATCACACAGATGGGAAGAGACAAAGCAGGGGTTTGAGTTCACTGCCATCTAAATCCCAAAGCCTGTGCTTATTCCATTTGGCCTTGTGAGCTCTGGGAATAATCACCTGTAGCAGCAACAGGAAGGAATCAAATGAAATCTTCTCAACTTTTTCAGAGGCTACAGAATGAAGAAAAGCTTCAGTGGAGGATGAAAGATTGAAAAGAAAGGAGGGAGGAGGCCTAGAGGGAGAAGCATAGAAAAATAAATATTCAGACATGAAATTACCGTTTGTGTTGTCTTCTTTATGTACAGAAAGACATATACTTTTAACAGCTTGTTGAGGTATAATTGATAAAGTAGGTTGTGTATAACTAACTGTTTGATTTGATAAATCTGAAACTGAGAAAATGATCATGATAACTAGTGTGAACATACCATCACTGCCAAAATTTCCTTGAAAATGTTACACATGTAAGTGAGAGTATTTATGGACTCTTGTTTTGACTGTAGTGTTGTTTTGACTAATTTAGGTCCTCTGCATCTTTTTGTGAATCTTAAAATTAGTTTACAAATTTCTAAAAAAGTGTTAGAGTTTTGATTCGTCTTGCATAGACTCTTTAGATCAATTTAGGGGAAGCGGACATCTTAACAATACTGAGTCTTTAAGCCCATGAAAATGATATAGCTCTGCTTCAACTTGTATCTTATTCAGCTTCTCTTTGCAAAGTTTTATACAATTCACTTGAAAAGGTTTTTCATATCTTTTATGTTTATCTGTAAGTGTTACAAATTTTCAATACTGTTGCAAATTGTATTTTAAAAATTCAGCAAATTATTTTTGCTACTGTTCAGAAATATACCTGTGTTTTTAATATTGATCTTATATCCTGCAACCTTGCTAAACCGATTTTTTAGGTCTACTAGACCATCTGTGTGTGATTTTGGCTTATATTGGATTCCTTACATAAATACTGATGTCATCTGTGAATAAAGAGTTTTTACTTCTACTTCAATTTGTATTCCTTTTAAAATGTATTTATTAAATGGCTAGAAGTTTCAGAAGTTTTTTTTAACATTAATACTTTATAAAGATTTGCTCCACTATCATTTTCATTATTTTTGATAAGAAAATATGCTGTAATTCTATATCCTTATTTTCTCATTCCTCTATACTTAAATATATTCTTTAAGCTGTTTTTAAAGGTTTCTTTTTATCACTGGTTTTGATTAATTTGATTATGATGTATATTGGTAAAATTTTTCCTAATATTCTTGTGTTTGAGGTCATTAAGTTTTCTGCATTTGTGTGTATATAATTTGGGGCCATTATATTTTCAAATATCTTCTGGCATTCCTATAAGAGATTCTAATTGCACATGTATTAGGCTACTTCATATCATCCTGCAGCTAAATGATGGTCTGCTCATTTGCTTTTATTATTCCTTTTTCTCTAATTTATTTTGGATAGTTTATTTTTATGTCTCTAAGTTCACTAATCTTTTCTTCAATATTAACCTGCCATTAATCTTATATGTAAGATTTCCATCTCAGACACTGCCGTTTTCATAACAAGAATTCAATCTTGGTCATATTTATCTTTCAAGTCTCTTAAGTTTTCAACCTTAAGTTTATAATGTAATTTTAAAACTCTTTGAGTTTCCTTCTCTCTTAATTCTAATAGCTATGTCAGTTATGGTTGACTTAGTTACTCATGAAAGCTTCTATTTTTCTGCTTCTTTGAGCAACTGATAATTTTTAACTGGATGCGATTTTACCTTTTTGGTCCTGGATAATTTATACAGTCACATGAATATTCTGAGCTTTGTTCTGGAACACATCTAATTAGGTTGTAGGTAGTTTCGTCCTTTCACATCTTGCTGTTGCACTTTAGGTAGGACTGAAACGCTGCCAATCCTGCAGCTGATTTCTCCCTGCTGCGCAGCCAAGTCTCATTTGTGTGCTCCGCCCCAAACCAAACGAGTCTGATGGGAACTGGCATTATTCCTGGCTCTCTGTCAATGCCAGGCACTAAGACTGTGGATAATTCTCCCCAGTTTTGTATATTTTTTTCACAACTTATGCCCTAATCAGTACTCAATTGATTTCTTGTGAGTTCCCCTGTAAGAAATCTGTATTTCTCACTCTGAAGTTTTCTCCTCTTTCATACTTTATCCTGTGAATTTACATTCTTATTCCAATCTCCCTCATCTCACAGAGTCCCCTGGGCTGTGCCTCAGCATCCTTTCACTACTCAGAAGCTTAACAATTATCACAAGACTTTAAGCTGAACTCATATCATTTGTTTCCATTTCTCAGATATCACTATCCTTCTTTGTCTTATTTCCAGAGTTCTGAAAATGTGCTGATTGTTCTGAGAAGAAAGGTAAATCTAATTTTGTTACCGTATTTTAACTGGAAGGAGAAATCTCCCCAAGTAGGTATTAATATAATGGTAGTGACCACTGATGCCAAGAGCACTTTGTGCGGGAGTCTGGCTACTGCAACACAGAAAGGAAAAATGTCTCATGTCACATCCCCTCCTTCAACGCACTGTCAAATGCTATGTATAAAGAATCTATGCTTTCCAGCCCTGATGCTGAGAAAGACTGAAGGCAAAAGGAGAAGGGGGCAACAGAGGATGAGATGGTTAGATCACATCACTGACTCAATGGACATGAATTTGAGCAAATCCTGGGAAATAGTGGAGGACAGGGGAGCCAGGCATACTACAGGCCATGGGATCACAAAGAGTTGGACACAACTTAGCGACTGAATGACAACTACAAATTCTTTCTGATATTAATTCTATCTTTTATTGGCTTTTTTTTTTTTTTTTTTTGGTGACAGGGTAAGTTGCTGTCTTTTACTTACAACTATTTGAAATACAGGAAACGGCATTGGGAGTGGTTTAGAGACTGACTTCTAGATTCAACATTACTATTTTCTGAATGCACAAACTTGGATGTTATTTGTCATCTCTCTATAAGCCCCAGTGTCATCCCCTGCAAAATGTTGATACTACTACCTGCTTTATCTAACAGGACTAATATAAGAATATATTGATTTTGTAAGTGTAAATAATCTTTTAAGCTATAAAATATTATATCAATATAGGGGTTATTAAAATTATGTCAATGCTTTGGGGGAACTTAAACATATCATAGAAAATTATGACTCCCATTGTCCTTAGGATAATCTCCTCAGTATATTCACTCAGACCTGCAGGGAAACACTTACCCTGCAAAATGCTACACTTTATTCTTTGAGATGCACAATGGAGTATTAGAAAGAATATTAAGTTCTAACATCAAGTAATCCTAAACTACAGTCAGAATTTGTTAGTGCATGTTCTTGAGAAAGTTATTACACCACTCACCCTTCTAATACCTAAAGTGAGAAGAGCAATATTAACTTTGTCAGGGTTTAAAAGGCTAAAATGCTATAATGTGTATGAAATGGTTTTTTGTAAGCATCCAATAAAAATTATTCTAGAATATTTTCATTATTCCACTAAAGAGGCTACGTGGACCTAGTTTCATTAGAAAGGTAGATATTCTTTTCCTAATCAAAGCTCAGTACTCAGATAACAAACCTTAATCACCTTTGCCTCCTTTTTATCCCTTGTGCTTCATTTCCAATCTGTTCACCAAGTTCCAGCACCTCATGCAGACTTTCTACTGCCAACTACCCATTTTCATTTCAAACTCATGCATGACCGACCATTTCCTCTCTCCTGTGTGTCATTAGAGCAGGAGCCTAACCAATCTCTCTCCATGAGTTTTCTCTGCACCAACTTATGCATTATATTTGAGTCCACGTTTTGATAGGAGTAGCTCTAATCATGACATATCACTTTTACAACCTTCTCAGTTGTTCAGTTTTACATACAGAGCAAAGTGTACATTCTCTGACTTGGCATACAGGTTCCTTCAAAAAAGTTCACCATCTTTCTTTCCACATATCTCCTCCCACAGACCCCAATGCACTCAGCTCCATTCATTCTGGGCAGTCCTTCTCAAACATGCGTGGTAGCCTTTACTTTAATCGTGTTGTTCAAGCTATATGATATTCTGGAATTTTCTCACTACCATCTATCTATCAAAGCTATAATATTCTGGAATTTTATCACTATCAAATGTACCCCATCACTTGTTAGCTTTCTCAAACAAGTTACTATTTACATAATTCTTATAACAAATCAACCATTAGTCTCAAAATGTTATTTTATTTGATCCCACAGGCCTGCAAGGCTTGTACACATTCAGCTTCAGGACCAAAGAGAGAGCCCAGAGTCAGCAACAGAGACATCAATGGTTTAATGAAGGAGCTTACACATCTGAAACAAGGTCCTGAAGTCACCACCCAACACATGTGGTGGATCAGGAGCAGAACACGGAAGCCGCCTTCTCCCCCAGGGGAACGAGGGAAGTTATCAGTCATATGGGGAACTGACATCAGGTTGGCTCACTGGTTACCAGGGAAACTAGCAGAGGGGTATGGCCCTCACCATCTCTTTGGTAAACTCTCACGGTGGAGACGTTCTGATCCAAAGATTAGAGCAAACACTAGCTGGAGCCGGAGTTAAGTATGTAGGGAGTTCAGTAAGGTGAGTATAGGTGAAGCAGGCACTGGTGGAGCAGGGGATGTGTGAGCAAGAGAACAGCCATCTTGGGTGGCCTGATCATACACCCCACCCCTATATAACCTGCACAACCCTTTACAATCCTAGTCTGACCCTGTTCCATGATATCCCTGGGGCTGGGTATGTAGAAAGGCACTGCAATCAGATACCACAAATACAATACAGATAACAGCAGCCAAAGAGCATGGAAAATAAGATACCTAGCATGCTAACAACCCACTCCAGTGTTCTTGCCTGGAGAATCCCGGGGACGGGGGAGCCTGGTGGGCTGCCGTCTATGGGGTCGCACAGAGTCGGACATGACTGAAGCGACTTAGCAGCAGCAGCAGCATGCTAACAACAGTCACATGCCAGGACATGGGCACATTCTGGAGCCAAGTGCTTACCTGTCAACGGAGAGGGAGTCCATGGCAGCAGCAACCTGCACAGTTATAAGGAAGGTCTGGCCACCCCTGGTTCTCACAGTTCGAGAGCTACCCCCATAAGAAGCGAAGGTCCTGGCTCTAAAAGAAACGTTCTTATGGCCTAGCCAGGAGTCAGCAGTCACAGCACAGGTCTACCACCTCATGTCGTACTGAGTGCCACTACGGTGCACCTATTCTCTCTAAATGAAAACCAGTTAATCCCACTAGGTGGACTTGTGTGTCCACAAGCCAGCTTATTCCATTCCACACAGCATAGCCCAGGGGCTTATGGGCAGTCACCCTGGCAAAGTGTATGATGTGTTGTATAGGAATGCTTATCTATGAGATCCTTCTGCTATATTGGCATTCTGGACAGAGAGAAGGTAAGGGTCTTCCCCTCTCTCCAGCACCCACATTATCAATTGTCCCCACATGGTCACATTAGCCAGGTCTATTTTTCATTGAAGTCCAGAGGAAGACAACAATGGCATCTCACTGTAGACCCCAGCAATTAGACTTATTTCACTGTGAAGCCATTGTTGCTACCCAGTCCTCAAATGGATTTCCATCCCTCAAGCTAGGGATAAAATGTAAGACATTTAACAGGCACAACACACGGGAGACCATGATAAGCAAAATACAAGCAGTAATGCATTCAGAGATGATACCACACCTGCCTATGGTTTTTGTCCTGGTTTGCAATACAGTTCAGAAAACTCAGGTTTTCAGTAATACAGGAATTTGTACAAAAATCACATCTATAATGATCACCTAGTTTTACCTTGGATGTCTGAACCACTGGTACAACATTTTGACTTTCAAATGTATTCCTTTCCACAATGGCCAAAGCAGATATACAATGTGTGTTCCATATGCCACAAAACAGGTCACTGTAAAGTTTAAGCTAAATAATTTATAGACCAGAATGACTTACTCAATACCTCCACATATGAAATTTTTTTCTATTATTTTCCCATTTTCATTGCAAATCTTTCAGTAGACCAAGTGTACATACCTTGAAGCCAGAGTGAATGCTGCATGCCCTGGACCCAGATCATGATCCTTGGTGCTAGGCTTCCTTCATATTTTCCTAGTTATCCGTGTTGGAGGAAAACTGATCAGAAATTGTGAGTAAATTCAGAGGTATGTTAAGGGGAAACATTTTATAGGTTATACATTTTATCCCTTACACCAAATTGTTATAAACATTGTACATGTGCTTTTAGTGGCAGATTTAAAGCAAGCAGTGATACATCATAAGTAGTTATACTCTGTGACAACTTCAATAGATAATCTTTTTCTTCTGAATATCAGGGCAAAAGTGTGGTAACACAATAGATTTCATATATATAGACTTCAGTGAACATGTGTAGAAGTTAATAGCCACAAAAACATAATATTTTTCTCCCTAAAGTATCCTCATCACCACCCAACATACCAAATCAAGGCTAATTTGTATGCAAAATAAGTCTGCTCAATTGACCACACAGACTTCTCCAACCTAGTTGTGGTGAAATTCAGCCTCAGACTGAATTCCCAAAAGGCTTCTCAAAGGAAGAAAGGCATTCCAGAGGCCTGCCATCAGACTCTACCTCAGTGAACCTCTTCTAGAGGTCCCTAAAATAAAGGTTACCACATATGCCAAGAGACAGTCTTTCCCACTATCCTAATAAAGCTGCTCAGAAGCCAAGAGCAATTCCTGGAGGGACCAGAGAGAAAGAAAAATGTTTTACTTCTAGTTGAAATTTACCAAACTGCTGAAGTCATAACTAAACTTAACGGGGGAAGGATTTCCCTATATCTTGAAAACACAGATCAAACTATTAATATTCCAGATAAAAAACACACAAATCCTAACTGTATTCACCATTTCACTTGGTAACCAATTCTTTCTACTTCTTATTTTATGAAGCCATCAGGTTTTCTATTAGAATTCTTTAATTTCTTATCTAATATGATCTGAAATTGATCAGAGACCTGTACTTTTCAGAAGGAACTTCCTATGAATCTTCTTGAAAAATGAAGCACTCTCACAAATGTATTAGCATACAATAACCATCTACATATATGACAAAAGACTTTAAAAGGCATGGTTAAACTCCTGATCACAATGTAACTATTTGTCATACCTCATATTTTTATTGAAGAACTTATGCTTTAGTCTTCCTCTCTGAAGAAGGCAAATGTAGGTAAATTCAGACCTGCCCAGCAATTAATGTTCCAAAGTTCCTTATTATTTCTATTTAAAATGACTCAGTCAATGAATTCCCTTCATTTAACTTAGGTTAGTTTCAGGTTGCTAAAATCTCAAGAGACTTATTTTTAGATAGAAATTTCTAAAACATTTATTCCTATAGAGTTTACCTAAAACTCTCAATTACATTTACATACAAGCTATTTTCCTTGATGACAAATTTGCAGCATATATAATAAGATTGTATTTGACCTTCAGTAAACCTAGGTACAACAGAAGTGTTGTATTTAACACCGATGACTCTAAAGTCATGTCTATATTAATCAAATCAACAAACTTAAGATAGTTTCAACACCAGATTATTCAGTACTGAATATTTCCCAGATTATATAACCATGAAAATCATTTGAGCCAGTTTCTTTAATAAGAATCACATAGCTTAATTTCTTTAAAGTCAATTGAACATATCTCCTCCATGAACCAATCTTGGCAATGACCTTTTGAAACTGAGACACCTCATATTTATAAAGTATACATAGACAACATATATCCTATGTAGAACTAGAGGTCTCACAGTTTTCCTGATAGAAATTTTAAAAGCCTCATTTTTCTTGAGAGTGAAGTCAGAAGAAATTAATTCCCCGAGAGCCCAAGTAGATCATTTACATCTCCAAGGCACAAGAAGAGAAGTACCAGTTCCTTCTAGAAAGCTAACTTTTAATGGCAAATGCAAAAAACAATTTTAGAATGTCAAGGTTCTCATGGTGGCCATTTTCAGGGATTTTTTTTCAGTTTCTAAATAGTTAACTCACAGATGGAAAGATATACCAAAAAGTAATTGAATACAAAGCCAATTCAGTTTGAGCAAATAACAGGGTAGTAATAGACATGATTCACTCACATTCACGTGCCTCAATTTCATAGGAACATGAGTCAGTTTTCAAATTAACCTTTGCCTTGCCTTTTAGCTCAGCCTCTGTGGCCTTTAGAACAAAACGCACTGGCCAGTCCACAGCTGTGGCTACCGCCTTATTGTCTAACTGCTTTCCCATTGTAATGGCAGACGACATCTCCCCAGCAGCTTTAGGGTGTTTGTGAGTTCGCCATACTCACTTGACAGCCCCCATTCATCAAGGAAAGCCACCACGAAGCCCCACATTCTAGTAGTTAGCGCCCGCCTGGGATTTCCTCTGCAACTTTCAGGATCACCCCACAACTCTCTGGCCCACATTACACAACAGCTACCCTGTAACTTTCAGCCCCACACGTCAGGGGACGACCCCGCAACTTTCCGTCCCGACCTCGTTTCCCGACATCTTGCGCTCACGGGAGTTTCCTGTCTCCCAGCTCCTTGGCCGCTTGCCCGCCTGCACCCCGCAGGCCTGTAAACCCTGTGCAGGCCCAGCTCTAAGACCAAAGAAAGAGCCTGGAGTCAGCGACGGAGACGCCAATGGTTAATGGATGAGGGAGCTTACCTGTCTGAAGTACAGTCCTAGAGAGACATCTCACCGAGTAGGACCCACAGCGGACAGGACATGGTGACCACCTTAGCTCCTAGGGTCGGTGGGGGAGGTTACTAATTACAGGCAGAATGGACATCAGGTTGGCTCGTTCCAGGGAAACCAACAGAGGGGCACACCCCTCCCCGCTTCTTTGATAAACTCTCCAGGTGAAAATGTTCTGACTTAAATAGGTGAGAGCAATCACTGGCCGAAGCAGGGCCGAGTGTGTAGGGAGGCCAGTCACGTGACCAGGGTTCAGGTGAAGCAGGCAGTAACATCAGGGAATGTCCAGAGAGCAAGAGAACAGCCATCTCAAGTGGCCTGACCATACAGACATAGTCTAATCCTCACCACACAGTGTAGGAAATATGTCATCAATATACGTTTTTAGAAAAAGTAAGACACAGTTAAGTGCTCCTTTTAAGGGAATTAGCAAGTACCGGCTAAATAAGGTTGTGACAAAGCATGTGCTAGAAAATTTACACTCAACTGCTTCTGCTCAGATTCTAGATTTTACCAGGTTTTTCCCATGTAATCAATTATTCATTTCTTCTGGTTTCAGCTGTTAAGTTATTTTGAGACTAGTATATCAAGGTTACAATCAGCCTTGGACTTTACCACGCATGTCTATCATCTCCTCTATTGAAACTCTTAACTTCTCAAAGGAGTATGTCATATTTGCAATTAATAACTCTGGTTCTGTCACAAAAATTGACAAATTCAAATCTGACCTAAATGCAAGTCCCAGCCTTTTCATTTACCAGCTGATCCATGCTGAACAATTTATTTACTCTAAAATTCAATTTTCTCATATGTAAAATGGGATTAATAGTAATACCCACTTCATTGTATTGTAAAGATTAAAAATGATCATGTGTGTAAAGCACTAATCGTATTGTCAGGCGTATGATAGGAATCAATGCCTTTACCTGTTATTGTTATTATTATTATTGATGGGCTTCCCAGGTGGTGCAGAGGTAAAGAATCCACCTGCTAACACAGGAGATGCAGGTTCAATCCCTGGATGGGGAAGATCCCCTGGAGTATGAAATGGCAACCCACTCCAGTGCTCTTGCCTGGAGAATTCTCCATGGACAGAGGAGCATGGTGGGCTACAGTTGCAAAGAGTCGGACATGACTGAGCACGCACATTAGCACTGACAGCATTTATGCCCGTTTAGTTTTCCAGTTATGAAATACTTTGCTCCCTTCTTCTAACAGTATTCCTCTTCTAATAGTGCTGCAAGGGAACAGAGTAATGATCTAAATATAAGGGGGCTGAAATGAGCCCTGACATCTCTGACCTTACCAATGTTCCTCCAGATGTTATATTTCGTTCCCATAAGTGGTGATTTACAATAAATGACACATTTATGAATAGCCCTCAAGAAAGAAATTCCTTTTGATGGGAGGCAAATGATGCTCCTATTCAAATACAAAATGACTCTGCCAAGATTAATGTTCTTTCCAGAAATGCCAGGGTAATTAATAACAATTAGCAATTTAATATAAAATGATGCCAACAGCTTGAAAGCTGTGCATAGCTTTGTGGCTTGCTGTCCTTTAGAAAAGGTAATTTCATTAAGAGTCAAGTTTATTTATAAAAACATCTATATTATAAGGAAAACAAATAAGATAACTGAAGGTCAAAGAATATAAGAGCATTAATAAGAATGCTAGGGGCGAGCCTGTTGTAGTTGAGAGGTTCACATAAGCAATTTAGTGCCTGGTTGTCCCTTTAAGCTGTGAGCTCTAACAAATGTGCAAGGAAGCTGGACTCAGGGCTTAAGTTGAGGTCGAAGATTTGGGTACTGAGTCATCATGGCCTGGACTGGTCATAGGAGGAAAACCACTCCAAGAGGCATTTCCTGGTACAGAGTCTGTGGAAATAGAGTAAATATATGATCTACTTCAATATTCATAATTTTATATCAGTGATTTTCAAAGTGCAGCCCACTGAACGGCAGCAGCATAATCTAGCAGATTGTTATAAATGTGAAATTTTCTCTCCACCCTCAGAGCTACTTAACTAGAAACTCTGGGAAATGGGTCAAGCAATCTGCATTTTTACCAGTCCTCCTGATGATCCTGAGGCCCTAAAAGTAAAAAATCACAATCATTATTATCAGCTGAAGAAAATCAGTGTGCAGACAGACTTAGTCACTGCCTCATCACACACAACCAAGGATGAAAATGGATTCCAGCCTCATGTCTGCCTGATTCCACAACTCACAATTTTTCCTTTCTGACAAACTGCCTCCAGAGACAAAGTCCAAAAACAGGCTACTTGGTTCAGGCCCAGTTCAGGCCAGGAGTGGAGTACAAAACAGAATTTGAGGTCCTATTTCCTGCAAGGCGTTTCCCAGGTGGTGCAGTGGTAAAGAATCTGCCTGAAATGAAGTAAATGCAGGCTCAATCCCTGGGTTGGGAAGATCCCCTGGGGGAGGAAATGGCAATTCACGCCAATATTCTTGCCTGGGAAATCCCATAAACAAGGGAGCCTGACAGGTTACAGTCCATGGGGTCACAAAGAGCCAGACATGACTGAGCAAGCCTGCAACAATTCTCTGCAAATGGCTCTCAGGTGGTCGTAACAGAAAGGTACTCTGGCCCTAGTCCTGCAAGGCTTCCCAGAGCTAATGCTGAGGCACTAGGAAGACGTATATGTTGCTCAGAGCCAAGATAAGTGACTAAGACAAGATAACAATGTGCTGACGGTTAAGCTTTGATGAGTCTAGGCCTTGATGAAAGGAGCAAAAATAGCCTTTCAGTCTTAGACGCCTTTTTGAAGTATTGAAATGTCCCTATTCTTAGAAGACAATTCAAGTGTATCAGATGAAAAGACCTTCATTCTGGAACATTTACATAATATAGTTGTGACTGTTCTTTTACTTCCTCTGTCCTCTGAATGTGAAGCATAGTATGCCTTGCTTGATACACCTCATCATAACAAATCTAATAAAATCCAAATAAACCTAAATAAACAGCCCCCTCCGCCTTTAAACTGCTCACTCTTGCCTGCTTTATTTTTCTCCCAACATATATGCCCATTTAATATAGCCCATATTTGCTTATTTATTAATTTGCTAATCTCCATCATATACTGCTCTTATAATGTCATCTTCTCAGCCACTTATACACACAATGCTCTTGATTAGACTACCTCATA
Source organism: Oryx dammah (assembly GCF_014754425.2). Taxonomy (NCBI): domain Eukaryota; kingdom Metazoa; phylum Chordata; class Mammalia; order Artiodactyla; family Bovidae; genus Oryx; species Oryx dammah. The sequence goes on from NW_024070199.1 coordinate 13,152,189, forward strand.
ATTGACAACATATTCAGAGAAGGCAATGGCACCCCAAAATTTCATTCAGTAATATGTGGTTAGGCACAAGGAACTCTGCTCAAAGTTATGTGGCAGCCTGGATGGAAGGGGAGTTTGAGGAAGAATAGATACATGTATATGTATGGCTGAGTCCCTTTGCTATTCACCTGAAACTATCACATTGCTAATCAGCTATGCTTTTGAACTGTGGTGTTGGAGAAGATTCTTGAGAGTCCCTTGGACTGCAGGGAGATCCGACCAGTCCATCCTAAAGGAGATCAGTCCTGGGTGTTCATTGGTAGGACTGATGTTGAAGCTGAAACTCCAATACTTTGGCCACCTGATGTGAAGAGCTGACTCATATGAGAAGACCCTGATGCTGGGAAAGATCGAGAGCAAGAGGTGAAGGGGACAACAGAGGATGAGATTGTTGGATGGCATCACCGACTCAATAGACATGGGTTTGGGTACACTCCGGCAGTTGGTGATGGATAGTGAGGCCTGGTGTGCTGCAGTTCATGGGGTCGTAAAGAGTTGGACATGACTGAGTGACTGAACTGAACTGAACTGAATACCCCAATACAAAATAATTTAAAAAAAAAAAAACGAATTTATGTTTAGAGAATTTCCTGGTGGTCTAGTGGCTATGACTCCGAGCTCCAAATGTGGGGGAATCCCTTGTCCGAGAACTAGATCCCAAATACTGCAACTAAAGATCTTTGCATACAGCAATGAAGATCAAATATGAGTGCTGTAACTGAGACCTGATGCAGCCAAATAAATAAATATTAAAAAAGAAAAATAATATATGTTTAAACAAGTTTAAAAAAAGTTGAGAGCACTTAGAAGAGAGTCTGGCTAAATATTTACCCAAATATATATTATGCCTTTTCAAGGCAGTTCTGGTTTCTAGACAGCATCTTTCTTTAATGATAAGACAGATTCTTGGGAGAACAAATAACAGTTTAACTACTACAGATCTCATACCCTTATATAAATTAAGTACATAAAGATAAATAAGACAATGCATCATAACTTTATACTCAAAGTCATAATCATCTCATATGAAAAAAGAGTAAATGATGAACAAGATGGTGCCATATGTTCTGGGGTAAAGGGAGACACAGCGTGCCCTGTGAGCCCAGGAGGTCACCTTAATCAGCAAAGAGGTCGGTTAGCCAGAAGAGTTTAAAGCAAAGGTATAGGCTTAAGCTAGTTCTGAACTCACATAGCCTATACTAATAGGTCTTATAGAATACTAACTAACTGAATGTGAGTTCCAGAGCTAAATTCAGCCAGATGGAAGTTTTCAAAGTCATATTAAACTATTTCCTCTGAGGGTAGCTAGAGAAAACCCTGAAGGCAGCTCCACCCTTTTTTTCATGTTCCACTGCTTGTTCTGTATAATACTGTTGATGAAAGTCTGATGGTAGAGCTGTTGAAAGTTGCTTACCAGTATCTCATGAAATTGTCAGTTTGAGATGGATCTGAATTTTGGTGATCACTGAGATCACCATGAAAATATGCATTTGGCCTTTTAGTGGAAGTACTCAGAGTGTTATCTGTATGAAAATTTATAACAACATATGTGTTCTTCTGGTTATTAAAATATTTGTCTGTTATTTTGAAAAACAAATATATGAAAAATTAAAATCAATAATGTCACTAACCTGAGATCACACTCTTATTATTTTCCAAATATAATAACAGAGTAGTTCCATTTTTGTTTCATTTTTATGCTGCCTGTATTCCACTTACTTTCATGATAGATAAAAAATAAAATGGCATTTATTTGGTACTAATGAAACTGAACTTTTTCATAACTTTTTGATCGTTTCTGTTTCTTTTCTTCCTTTGTCCACTTTTTGTTGCTGATTTTATTGGGGCATTTTGTTTTGTTTTAACAGATATTGAATTTTGTTCTATATTTAGAATTTTGAGTGTGTGTTTACATTGTTCTTTATCTTTAAATTTTATTTACAGTATATTTTTGGCTCAGAAGCTTTACATTTTTTTCCAATTTTTCTTCATGATTTACATTCTTTGCTTTAAAGCTAGCAAATGCTTCCCTCTACAGCATACCAGCACACATTTACTTTTATTTTCTTCTTTATTGTTTTATTAAATGATTTAATTATTAAGTTCACTTGAAATTTATGGTTTTGTAGAATGAGGTAGGCCTCAAGCATTTTTATTGAATAATGATTAACTTACTGTCATAGCATCATTTAGTAAATAAACCACAGTTTTCAAGTGAATTCAGTTGTTTTTGGTACTTAGAATTCTTTGAATGTTTACATGGGAATCAGGGAGGCAACGGGTCAGTTGGAAGAGAGGATCTATATGTTATCACACTCAAACAAACAATCTGGATGAATTTTTAGACAGATTCACATAAAACTGTGTTTTCACTAATTTCCCAAACATCTGCTGGCAAGGCTTGCTCATTAAACTGTTCAGCTGAGTGACTGCATTAAAAAAAAAAATCTGTTTCCAAAGCTTAATGAAATTGAATAAAAAGGTAATTTAAAAACTGATTTTCTGAGCTTTTCTCTTTTCTTTAAGAATAAAAGGTACTATTTGAAAGGTTAAATTACATCTTTGATGTCCAAGTTGAGCCAAAGCTTTGATTTATAAATCAGACAGGAAAGCAGAAAGTATGTCACCTGTGCTTGCAGGTAATTATATCCATAAAAATTCAGCTGGAAGTGACCCTGATGTATTACCATATCAAAAGATTTGGAGAGAAGAAATTGCTTAGATATCTTAACTAGAAAACAAAGATGCAGCCTGTTAATTATTGGAAGTTGCCTATCCATGCTGAAGGCTGAGGGGCCTTTGTGTGATCTGTGAGCCCTCTGGGAGAATCTGCAAGATGCTCTTTTCCGAGAGAAGCACCATGTTGCACACTGAAGCCATGTCGGCATGCAATTCCTGAAAGTTTAGAAATTAGGAGGGATGAAATAACACTCCGCCAATAGTCACAGGATCTGGTAGTTGAGAGTTGTCACCTTGTAGAAGTTGTTTAGTCTCTTTGTTGTACCTCAGTTTCTACATATGAAAAATGAAATACTTTATAGGGTTGTTAGGATTAAATGAAGTCATACCTGTTAACCTTGCCATGAAAAAGACATCATTCTCCAAAGGCAAAACAAACAGCTTACCCTTAGTAAGAATCATCATTTATACCACATATATTACATGTTAGGCACTGTGATAAGCAATTCACATAAATGGATGCATTTGATATTAAAATATTTGTCAGGTAGTACAGTCATTGCCCACATCTTACATATGGAGAAGAGAAAATGAGGCACAGAGAGTTTGAGTACCTTGACTAAGTTACTATAATCAGTGAATGGCCAAGTCTATGGCTGCAGACCTTGCACACAACAGCTAATCTATTATGCCAAAATTATAAGATGTGTAAATGGAATTCAAATGAAAAGCCATATTTCCTTCAAAAGTATGAGAATGTTTCTGTGAGTAAATGCCAACAATATAAAGACTGTGCAACTTCCAGTCTGGACTGCTGCTCTTTCAGATTTGTGTCATTTATCAATCCTGCTTATAGGAAAACCCTCAATTTACAAAGGTAGAGCTTTCTTTCCTTCCAGTGATAGCTCAATGATAGACACTGTATGAGAATAGAGAGAAGTCCAGTACTGACCAATATAGGCTTCCAGGTTAAATTAGACTTCAGGGACAATTCTGAATCCATTACTTACAGATGTAGGAACTGCTACATGTTATTAATCTTCTAGAAGTCTCATTTGTTCACATATAAAATGGAGCTGGTGATCACTATTCTATATAACTCTGGATGTGATATGTACAATGCAAAGAAGTAGAGGAAAAAATTGAATGGGAAAGACTAGAGGCCTATTCAAGAAAACTGGAGACGTTAAGGGAAAATTTCATGCAAAGATGGACATAATAAAGGACAGAAACGATAAGAACCTAAGAGAAGCAGAAGAGATTAAGAAGAGGTGACAAGACTACTTAGAAGAACTATGCAAAAAAGGTCTTAATGACTGGGATAACCATAATGGTATGGTCACTCACCTAGAGCCAGACATCCTGGAGTGTGAAGTCAAGAGGGTCTTAGGAAGCATTACTACAAACAAAGCTAGTGGAGGTGATGGGATTCCAAATGAGCTATCCAAAATTACAAAAGATAATGCTGTTAAAATGCTGCACTCGATATGTCAGTAAATTTTGAAAACACAGCAGTGGCCAAAGGACTGGAAAAGATCAGTTATCATTCCAACTGCAAAGAAGGGCAGTGCCAAAGAATGTTCAAAGTACCATACAATTGCACTCAGTTCTCATGCTAGCAAGGTTATGCTCAAAATCCTTCAAGCTAAGCTTCAGCAGTATGTGAACTGAGAACTTCCAGATGTGTAAGCTGGCTTTAGAAAAGGCAGAGGAACCAGAGATCAAATTGGATCATAGAGAAAGAAAGGGAATTACAGAAAAATATCTACTTTTGTTTCATTGACTATGTTAAAGCCTTTGACTATGTGGATCACAACAAATTGTGGAAAATTCTTAAAGAGATAGGAATACCAGACCACCTTACTTGTCTCCTGAGAAACCTGTTTGTGGCTCAAGAAGCAACAGTTAGAACCTTGAAAATTTACTGGTTCAAATTGGGAAAGGAGTACAATGAAGCTATATATTGTCACTCTGCTTATTTAACTTATATACAGAGTACATTATGCAAAATGCTGAGCTGGATGGATCACAAGCTGGAATTAAGATTGCTGGAAGAAATATTAACAACCTCACATATACAGAAGGTACCACTCTAATGGCAGGAAGTGTAGAGGAAATAAAAAGCCTCTGGATGAGGGTAAAAGAGGAGAGTGAAAAAGCTGGCTTAAAACTCAGCGTTCAAAAAACTAAGATCAAGGCAGATGATCCCATTGCTTCATGGCAAATAGAAGGAGAAAAAGTGGAAGCAGTGACAGATTTTCTTTTCTTGGCTCCAAAATCACTGCAGACAGTGACTGCAGCCATGAAATTAAGACACTTGCTTCTTGGAAGGAAAGCTATGATACATCTAGACGGTGTATTGCAAAGCAGAGACATCACTCTGCTGACAAGGGTCCATATAGTCAAACCTATGGTTTTTCTAGTAGTTATGTACAGATGTGAGTTGGACTATAAAGAAGGCTGAGTGCTGAAGAATGGATGTTTTTGGTTGTGGTGCTGGAACAGATTCTTTAGAGTCCCCTGGATAGCAAGGAGATCAAATCAGTCAACTAAAAGAAATCAACCTTGAATAATTGTTGGAAGAACTGACGCTGAAGCTGAAGTTCCAATACTTTGGCCACCTGATGCATTGGAGAAGACCCTGATTCTTGGAAAGACTGAAGGTAGAAGGTAAAGAGGGTGACAAAGAGGATGAAACATTTAGATAGTATCATTGACTCAACAGACATGAATTTGAGCAAACCCTGGGCTGTCGTCCATGGGGTCGCACAGAGTCAGACACGACTGAAGCGACTTAGCAGCAGCAGCAGGGAGATGGTGAAGGACAGAGAAGCCTGGTATGCTGCAGTCCATGGGGATGCAAAAGTTGGACATGACTTAGTGACTAAACAACAAGTACATGTGACATGAGCAACACTACAGGAAAATTCCCTAGCATACATTAGGATGACTCACTGAAATTATAATGGAGTAATCACAATCCGTGCATACAAAATTGTAATTAGGCAGCCATTGAAGGTCTGGTGATGGACAGGGAAGCCTGGTGTGCTGTGGCCTATGGGGTCGCAAAGAGTTGGACAGGAATGAGTGACTGAACTGAACTGAAGGTCTGGTCCCAGACGACTCTGTACTACTGATAATTTGAACTTTCTTTTCTTTCCCAGACCCAAGGACACCATCAGCTGCTTTCAAAATAACACTTGCCAAATGCAATAATGGTCTCAAGATTTCCCCAAGTAACTATGCAACCATTTCAAATCCCAACAATTCCTCACTTAACACTCTGACTTTTTGCAATCTCCTATTATAATTCTTGACAGACAATCCATGTAACTAGTGAAATCTTACATTATTTGCCTTTATAAGTCTCCTCCATTTTGCAGACAGGTATAACACAATTCAAGTAGTCTTAAAATCAGTATCTCCTGGGCTGTAGTCCAAATAAACTTCAAATAAACACCTTTTTATTTCAACTAGGTCTTCATTTCTGAAATTTTGATTAACAATCATTTGCTTGAGAGTCTCTTGGACAACAAGATCAAACCAGTCAATCCTAAAGGAAATCAACCCTGAATATTCATTGGAATGAATAGTGAATGCTGAAGCTGAAGCTTTACTTTGGCTACCTGATATGAAAAACTAGCTCATTGGAAAAGACCCTGATGCTGGAAAAGACTGAAGGCAAGAGAAAAAGGAGCAACAGAGGATGAAATGGTTGGATGCCATCACTGACTGACTCTTCAATGGACATGAGTTTAAGCAAATTCCAGGAGACAGTGAGGGCAGGGAAGCTTGGCATGCTGCAGTTCATGGGGTCACAAGAGTTGGACACAACTTAGGGACTGAACAACAATATGGTATCTAGAAAATATGATACTGGATCAGTAAAAAAAAGAAGAAAGATCCTGGTGCATTGCTCACATGGTTAAGCGTGGTTGAATAATTTACTATTGGTAATAACATTTTGGATATCTTAATGAGCACAAAGACTGCTGAGTCATTAATTCTTTCCTACATTATGGCCTACAAAAGGCAATTAATTTTAGCTCTAAAACATTTTGTGGTTGATTACTAGATTTCATTTTCTAAATTTAAATGATTAATTTAGTATTTTAGGCTGGTTAACCCAAGTGAAATATGATAAAAATAGTACTTATGCAAGGTTTTTTTTGTTTTGTTTTTTTGAAGATTCAGAGAATGAATGATTTGGCATGGTGCAGTACACAAAATATATTCTCTATGAGTAGTAGCTGACAGCAATATTATTTTTTATTGTTTTATCTTTCCTTACCTTCTTTGTTGAAAGAGCTGATAAGTTTAGATGCCTTTGATTAAAATGAGTTAGCATTATAATCATATAATGAAAGAATCAGAGATTAGGGTTACAACAGTCTTCAAGATTATATAGTATTTCGGTTTACAGATGGAAAACCTAAAGTTTAGAGATGCATTGCATCTTACCAGTGCCACCCACATAGGGGCAGCACTGGGATGTTACCCCCAACCATTGACACCAAGAGGCCTTTCAACAATGCATTTAACAGTATTTTCTACTTAAGGATGTTTTGCTTCCATTTCTTAAAATCTTGCAGTTGGTGACTTTACAGGTCTTAGTGCCTAAGGGAGAATGAATCCGATTGTCCAAGGGAAAGTTGATTGTGCTTCAATGGAGGAATGAAAATTTTTACCTGGAATCCATAGGCTCATTGGTACACATCACTACTTCCTAACCAAAAATAATGGTACATCAATAACTGCAATCTAATAAAGAGAACATCACTGAGGACTTTGAGCTACAAGCAATGAAGTTTATCCCATCAGGTTAAAAAACCTCTATAGGCTATGATCTAGCAAAATATAAGAGGAACAGAGAAAAATAAGTTAGAGTAAGGTTCTATGATTATCAGTCTAACTCCTGTAGCCAGTTTAAAAAGCAGAGACCACACCTGGTTTATTGTCCCCAAGCCCACCCCATTCCCATACAGTCTCTTCTCCTGCTTCCCTACACGTAGAGCACAGACTATATCTAGTTTTACAATGGAAATTCCAGTAATAGTAGGACTAACTGATCACCCTACAATGATAGAGTAGCTGACAGGACTCTGATTCCCTTGGTGGTAACACAGGGCTTTTTGCCTTTTTTTTTTTTTTTTTTAATCTAAAAGAATGACAAGCATGGATAATGAGTGGGAAAATGTTGGTCCAGATGGCATTTTTCATGATTCATTTTTCCTCAGTTTTATTGAGATGTAATTGATATATAACACTGTGTAAGTTTAAGGTGTACAATCTAATGATTTGATATATGTATACATTGCAAAATGATTACCAAAATAAGTTTGGTTAACATCCATCAGCTCATATAATTATAAACTATTTTTTCCTGTGATGAGAAAGATAAAGATGTGCTCTCTTGCATGCATGTGTGCTAATAAGTCCATTCAGTTGTGCCCAACTCTTTGTAACTCTACAGACTGTAGCCCGCCAAGCTCCTCTGCCCATTGGATTCTCCAGGCAAGAGTACTGGAGTGGCTTTCCTGCCCTCCTCCAGGGGATCTTCCTGATCCAGGGATCGAAACTGCATCTCCTTTACCACTAGCACCACCTGGGAAGCCCATGCCCTCTCTTAGCAGCTTTCAAATACACAATACAGTCATTGTCAACTTTAGCTATCATGTTCATTACATCCCTAGAAGTTACTTACCTTTTAACTGCAAGTTTGTGTTTTTTTATTACTACTTTACCCGATGATTCCACCTCCCTCCCCATCTCTGACAAACACTGATCTCATCTCTCTTTCCATGAGTGTTTTTTTTTCTTTCTTTTTTTTTTTTTTTAGATTTCACATGTAAGTGAGATCATGCAGTATTTATCTTTCTCTTTCTGAGTTATTTCACTTAGAATAATGTCCTCGAAGTCCATCTACATTTCTATAAATGACACAATTTTCTTTTTTTTAAGGCCTAATAACACATATGCTAGATATAAAACATTTCCTTTCATATTCTTTTGTCTGTCATCTATCAGTGACCATGTAAGTTTATTCCAAGTCTTGGCTATTGTATTAATAAACGAAGCTGCAGTGAGCATAGGGGTGCAGACACCTTGCTTGACCACGTGAGAGAAGTGACTTCACACAGACAGTGGCTGTGTTCCTCTCGGTGACCACAGTTCCTAGCATATGCTTACACTCCACTGGCCACAGCTGCCATCATACTGGAGAAACTCTGTTCCCTTTTGCTGTCCTTTCGGTCATCCAGTTGGGTGACTATGCGCCTTAATGTAGCTAGATCTTGAATGCTTAACCGACCCTTGCGGATCTTCTTAGTTCTCTCTGTATCATAAACAATTCCCTCTTTGTGTGTGTGTGCGTGCTCAGTCATGTCTGACTCTTTGTGACCTCACGGAATGTAGCCCACCAGGCTCTTCTGTCCGTGGGATTCTGCAGGCAAGAACACTGGAGTGGGTTGCCATACCCTCCTCTGGGGGTCTTCCCCACCCAGGGACTGAACCCAGGTCTCTTGCATCTCCTGCACTGGCATGCAGATTCTTTACCCCTGAGCCACCTGCGAAGCCTCCCTCTTTAAACCATTACAATTAGTTTGTTGAATGTGACATATTTTTCTTTTCAGAATTCTGATTCAACAGGGATCAATTTTTAGAGAAGAACTGACAACAAATAATATCATCAGAACTGGCAGCAGAGAAAAGTGAAGTTGCTCAGTTGTGTCCAACTCTTTGCAATCCCATGGACTGTAGTCTACTGGGCTTCTCTGTCCATGGGATTTTCCAGGCAAAAGTACTAGAGTGGGTTGCCATTTCCTTCTCCAGGGGATCTTCCTGACCCAGGGATCGAACCCAGGTCTCCTGCATTGCAGGCAGACACTTTACCCTCTGAGCCACCAGGGAAAACAGGTAAACATGATCTAGTGGGGGAAAAGACCAATACTAAGATTGTAGTTCATAATGCGTAGCCCTTCTTAACCATTTATACTACATGTCAAGTGAATAGAGTTCTACACATGTATGTATCCTCTGGCAGGACTGACATAAAGTATCCACTTCCCTCTACTTGCTGAAATCCAATATTTGCCCACATTCAGTTCCTTCTAGCCTTTTTTTTTTTTTAACTCTTTTGGCTGTGCCACATATGAGATCTTAGTTCCCCAACCAGGGATAGAACTGCATCCCCTGCACTGGGAGTGCAGAGTCAGGACCACTGGGAAGTCCCTCTTCTAGCCTCTTGATGGGGCTTATGTGTGAGAGTCTCCGATGACGCAATGAGCATCCTGAACATAGTTTGATGAACACAAGGGAACTACTGCCAATTCTTAACAAAGGGAAAATACAAGAGGAGTGATGTTTTAGGAAGATTCAGAGCTCTCCCATTTAACATAATTTTCCCTAGAGTACTCAGCAACAAAACTATTCATGATAAAAATAACTAAATAATTTTTGGATGTTTAAAGGTGACATTTAGAAGTTTGTAACTCATCAACTAAGAGTATCTACAATTGATCTGCTCATAAAAATGGCACAGTTCACATGAGAAATACAGAACCTTTAAAATGAACCCTCTTTACTGGTCAGGTTTCCTCAATTTCTCTTAAAAATATGCTTTCAGGAAACTTTAATGAGCACCAGTAAGCAAGATGAAATTAATACTTCATGATTCTGACTTCTTTTAATACCAAAGTACATCTTTTTCATTTTTATGCCAAAAGCAACTAATTAAAACCTGTATTTTTTTCTCCATAATAAAATATGATGATATTAGGGGCAAATATTTCACCAATGAATTAACCTGCTATAGTATATTGTAAAATGTTTTTAAAAGTTTATGTGGATGTGCTTTTATATTGTCCTGTTGAGCCTGAAACACATTTAAAGTGTCTCATCCATTCCCCTCTTACACCCCCCAGAAAAAGTAAGATGAGGGTAGAAACACATGCAATTCAAAAGATTACATTTTAAATCTGACCACTGCAGGATCATCATATTTATTTAACTTAACAAATTTATTTAACTTAACATTTATTACAAAATAAAGAATAACGTGGATCTGAGACACAGTCCTTCATTTATACCATGGCAATCATTAGTGCATTTTAACTTACATGTGTTTATGATAGGCAGTCCTTTTCTTCCTCCTTCAAAATGCTGAGGTTTTAAATTACTGCTCAAGAGCTGGGAAGCAAGATGGGGCTATTAGATTTAGCATCATATATTTTCCCAAGCGGTATACACAGCACTTTTTAAATATGTATGCAGCCCGTTTTAGACTGTAATCTCTTTTCAGTTATTTATACCACTGACGGGCTTTAGATTCTTATTTCTGACACTATAATTTAATGCCACGACACAAGCCCCAGATTTACAGCTTCCAGTGTTGGCCAGAGGATTCCGTTCCACTTCTCTGATATGGTGAATTCAGGGGAGTTGCAGAAGGGAATTTCATCAGCTTTTTTGTCTTTCTTAACGGTAATTTTTGTAGACTCGGTGTTGATTCCTTTGCCTTTAGAGAAGTGCTCTAACCCTGGATTTTGAAGGCCATTTTGCAATCCCTGATTATCCAACACTGACATTCCACTGTATTTATCTATACAAGTTCACTTGTCATTCACTGAAGGCTTGTAAGACCATGGATAAATCACTGAACCTCTGTAAGCATCCATTTTCTCATATGTAAAATACCTCCTACATGGGGTTGTTGTTAGAAATAAATGAGTTTTTACATGTGAAGTACTTAGAACATCTGGTGCATAGCAAAGGGCATTGTAAAAATGGCATTCAAAGTGTGGATTAGGAAGTTGGAAACTATGCTCTACCTAATCTCAGGGTCATCCTTCCCACAAATCATGAGAATGTTTCTTCTGAAATCATCCAATGTGCTAGCCCTGACTTTGCCCTGAATTTCCAGACCTTATCCCAGAGGAGAAAAGTGCAAACAGACCAGATATGAAAAGGGAGTGTATGTGTAAATACAATTTGAATAAATTAATAGAAATAATTTAAATATTTACTAAAGGAGACATGGTTAAATAAAGTATGTAGCATACAAAAAATTAAATGCATACTCTGTAGCTATTACAAAAGAAGGCAGAAAGTATTCTCAATATTGTATTGTATTGTACTGTACTGACATTCTTAATACTCTATAATATGTTAAAAGGAAATTGCAGAAATGTATATGCATCAATATTTAATATGTTTATTATATATTAAGTATATAAGGAAATGTTGACTACTGATACTAAACTATTAATCAGTGATTATAATAAAGAGTGGGATTGCAGAACATTTGTCTTTATAAGTATCAGATTACTGCAATTTTTTAAACAAAAATGAGCAAAAATGTCAATAAATACATATCTGATAATATATATTATTTCTGTTTGTCTTAGTCCATACAAGCTCCTAAAAAATAACAGAGATTGGTGGTTTATAAACAACATAAATTTATTTTTCATAGTTCTAGAGGCTAGGAAGTCCAAGATCAAGCACTGCTGGATTCAGTGTCCTTCCTGGTTTGTAGATGAATGTCTTTTTGTTATGTTCTCACATGGTGGAAGAGAAGAGGAATCTCTCTGGGGTTTCCTTTATAAGGGCACTAATCCCTTTCATGAGATCTCCACCTTTGTGACTTAATCGCCTCCAAAAGACAATCCACTCAAATAACATGTTGAATGTTAGGATTAAACATAGGAATTTTGGCAGGGGTCAAGGGGGACAAAACATGTAGCTAATAGTACTAGTGACAACCTTTTAAGAAATACTCATTACTTACAGGGTAAAGACCAAGACCTTCATAAACTGTACACTTGCCTACCTATCCAGTGTCTTTTACCATTATCCATATTGCCACAAATTCACAAGTTACAGAAAATAATTGTAGTTCCCATTACTCATATCACCAGATTGATGTTTCTGTTCATGCTGATTGATCTGCCTATAATGCACACCTCAGTAATAGACTTTACTACAACTGTCTATTTTTATATACTGCTCTCTTTCTAAATTTTGACCAGTTGAAAAAAGACAACTAATATAAGGACTGATAAATAATAATCCCTCAATAAATGCCCATTAAATCAAGTGAACTATACTGATATTTTAGGAGAGCTGACAGGCCAAGATGAGCTCACACACAGGCAGAGAAAATATAGAAATATATGTTAAAAACTAAATAATAACCAATATATTAGTAGGGTTGAAAGAAACTATTTGAAAACCATATTCAATCAGGCAATATATGATTTCTGCTAAATACATGTAACTATAATAATTCAGCACTTTTGGGTGATTAATAGTTTGCCAGATACCTGCAAGGATATAAATAAAGAGCACAGATTGTTGCATTAATACAAGATTGAGCAGATAAGTTTCTTGACTAGAGTTACAGACCACTTACAGATAAGTCTGGGCATAAGAAAGGTATCAAGAGATTGAAGATTGGACAGAGATAATATAGGAAAATAATTAGAAAGAAATAATGTCACTTTAAAAGAAGAAAATACAAGTTAGGAGATTGAATTTGAGAATACTGATATAAAACAATAGAGAGGAGATGTCTTATAGACTGCTCTTGAGGATCTTTTAATTAAAGTATCAGAAGAAATTTTTATGTTAGTGCTTCATCTCTTTAAATGGATGCCATATTATTTGGGATTATTTTGATTGCTGGTAATAAAACCAATGCTAGCTTCATTTGATAATGTATCTATCTTCTTTCTTTGTTATTGTTTTTAAACAACTGAGGATGAGATCTCTGAATTTCAGATCCAAGTTTATTTGGAAGAGCTAATTTAGCTAACATAAACCAGATGTCCACTTACATTTATTTGGCTGGACCAGTGAGGTTCAATCATATTTTTAGAACATTGCTTTCAAGAATTCATGGCTGTCACCATGAAGTTTGAAGTAGATGCTATTCACAGAAAAATGTGGGCAGAAAAATTCAATTGATGTTCACTGTTGGACCCAGAAAGAGCTATGAAAAGCCCTAGATAATTTCTCTTGGGTTGCTTTTTTGTCAACATTCATGTATCCATTCATTCACTCCTTCATTCACTCAAAACATTCAATCATCCATTTATTCACTCTCAAACTATGTTTGATGGCTAGAACTGTCATGAATGCTATCTAAAATCATTGAGACACAACCATGGTCATTTAAAAGCATATAGACTGGCAGAGGATATAGACATTTTGGTACAAGTTAGAAAGTACTATAATGATTTCGTAGTATACCCCTTGGAGCTGTCAGAGTACAAAGGACAGCTTATTAACTTTGACCAATAAAACCTGTAAGGGGTGATATTTATAGCTGAGCCTTAAAGAATAAATAGGTATTTCAAGAGGCTAAAGGAAGTAAAAATAACATATGTAAAACCTTAAAAGAAATAAAGGACTATGAGTTTAGAAAATGGAGAAAAACTAAGGATGAATCTGAAGATATGTCAGGAGACAAATAGAGGGAGGTGGGTTGATCACAGATTATACGGGCCTTAATGAAACACATTAAGGAGCTGGGGTTTCTCAAGGATTAAAAATGTCTTTAAGAAGGGAAGAACTGAATTAAGCCAACATTTAGCAAGAAAACTCTGATGATGGTATGGGTGATTGGTAGTGAGATGGTATGAAGCAGGGAAACCAAATAAGTGGCTTTTATAAAACCTTAGTTAACAGATTTAAGAGTCTAGCCTGAAGAAAATGTAGCATATGATTTCTCTTAGTGATTAGGTTTTTTACCTTAAAAAAAAGCGAATATGGAAAAAAAGAGTTCTGTGACTGATGAGGTGTTTCCCTATATCTGTGGCCTTAATTAATTAATTGTTCTCTGATAGATATTTAACTAAATATTGTAGGGATCGTTGTAAAGGATGTGGAACAACCAATTAAATTTTTCATTGTGGCCTTTCAAAATTAATTACCTGTTAAAAGCCACAGACCAACCTATAACACAGATATTTAGATATTAGGGAAAAATAATGTTTGGATTTGGGTGAATCACAGTATCTAGCCTATATTCATACCTCACAGGGGAAACAAAAGGCAATCAGAGATATACCACAGATCAGTGTTCTTCAATAAAACTTTTGATGGTGAGGAAAATTTTCTATATGGCTGATAATATATTTACTTTTAGTTGTACATAGCTAATGAGCATTTGAAATGGACCTGGTACAACTAAGAGATTGAGTTTTTAATATTATATGTTTCAATTTGAAAGTGAAAGTGTTAGTCACTGAGTCATGTCCAACTCTTTGTGACCCCATGGACTGTATAGCCTGCCAGACTCTGTCCATGTAATTCTTCAGGCAAGAATACTGGAGTGGGTTGCCATTCTCTTCTCCAGGGGATCTTCCAGACCCAGGGATCAAACCCTGGTCTTGAATTACAGGCAAATTTTTTTTGTCTGAGCCACCAGGGAAGCTGCTTCCAGAGAGAGGGAGGCTACAGTTCATGGAGTTGCATACAGTCAGACATCACTGAGTGACTAACAATTTAATTACAAGTTTAAGTAATCATGAAGCTAGTGGCTACCATATTGGAAAGCACAGCTAAAGACCATGAGAAATGTACGGGTTTAGTACACTGTACTATAATATCTAGCCACAGAGGAAACAGCAAGAGGAGGCAGAGGAAAGAGAGGGTGGAGACTAAGGACGAAATTTATTTTCAACACAGCTGGTTAATAAGCTGTGACACCTTAGGGAAATCAGTTCACATGTAGACTTTAGTATCTTCACATGTACTAGGAAATGATTATCCATTTAAGCACTGTGTTTCTATAGAAATAAAAGCAGTTTGTCACAATTCAACTAAATAAGACAGAATCCAAGGAAAATGGTTTATTTTCTTCTTTCACTAATTTTATTATGAAATTGCTCTATTCTTATAAAATTGCTCTAAGTGTGACTTTGAAATATGAAAGTCTAGAATGTATATCTTGGGTAAATTGAGAAAGGAAAGGCAAGTGTGTATATTTGGTGAAAGCTGTTTATTTTCCAACTAGTATCTTAGTGCACCTGACTCTGTAATTGTCTTTTATGGCTTTCCCTTTATCACCTGTTACTTTCTGTGATAGCAACCTCCAAAAAGACTTCTAATGATACCCAATTCCTTCAATTCACACCCTCCTTTTCCCTCCTTCCACAAGAGTAGCAGGTTTGGTTTGTGTGAATATGGCAGAAGTAATGGAAAGTCACTTCAGAGATTAGGGTATAAAAGCTTGAGATTTCTAAGCTTCCACCTTGGGTTTTCTCTCTTTCATTTGTACTTCTTTGAAAATGATCACATGGTAAAAAACAAACAAACAAACAAAAAACCTTAGATATACAGCCTACAGGTAGTAAGGAAGTGAGAACTCCAGATAATAGCCATGGGAGTGAACCTCCTTGGAAGGGAATCCTCCAACCACAGTCCAAGTTTAAATGACACACCTTCACTGCAGTCTTTTGAGAGACCTTGAGCCAGAATCACCAGCTAAGCTGCTCCCAAATTTCTGATCCTCAGAAACGATTAATACAAAATAATAAAGATCTATTGTTTTAAACTACTACGTTTCTTATGCAGTAATAAATAACTATTACACCTTCTCAACTCTTCTCATTCTTTACTAATCTTTCAAAAATGTTAATCATCATACTGAACTATCTGCAATCCCCCAAATATGTCCTATTCTTGTTCAGTTCAGTTCAGTCACTCAGTCGTGTCTGACTCTTTGCGACCCCATGAATCGCAGCACGCCAGGCCTCCCTGTCCATCACCAACTCCCAGAGTTCACTCAGACTCACGTCCATCGAGTCCATGATCCCATCCAGCCATCTCATCGTGGGTCGTCCCCTTCTCTCCTGCCCCCAATCCCTCCCAGCATCAGACTCTTTTCCAATGAGTCAACTCGTCGCATGAGGTGGCCAAAGTACTGGAGCTTCAGCTTTAGCATCATTCCTTCCAAAGAAATCCCAGGGTTGATCTCCTTCAGAATGGACTGGTTGGATCTCCTTGCAGTCCAAGGGACTCTCAGGAGGCTTCTCCAACACCACAGTTCAAAAGCATCAATTCTTCAGTGCTCAGACTTCTTCACAGTCCAACTCTCATCCATACATGACCACAGGAAAAACCATAGCCTTGACTAGATGGACCTTAGTCGGCAAAGTAATGTCTCTGCTTTTCAATATACTATCTAGGTTGGTCATAACTTTTCTTCCAAGGAGTAAGCGTCTTTGAATTTCATGGCTGAAATCACCATCTGCAGTGATTTTGGAGCCCCCCAAAATAAAGTCTGACACTGTTTCTACTGTTTCCCCATCTATTTCCCATGAAGTGATGGGACCAGATGCCATGATCTTCATTTTCTGAATGTTGAGTTTTAAGCCAACTTTTTCACTCTCCTCTTTCACTTTCATCAACAGGCTTTTTAGCTACTCTTCAATTTCTGCCATAAGGGTGGTGTCATCTGCATATCTGAGGTTATTGATATTTCTCCCGGCAATCTTGATTCCAGCTTGTGTTTCTTCCAGCCCAGCATTTCTCATGATGTACTCTACATATAAGTTAAATAAGCAGGGTGACAATGTACAGCCTTGACGTACTCCTTTCCCTATTTGGAACCAGTCTGTTGTCCCATGTCCAGTTCTAACTGTTGCTTCCTGACCTGCATACAGATTTCTCAAGAGGCAGGTCAGGTGGTCTGGTATTCCCACTTCTTTAAGAATTTTCCAGAGTTTTTTTGTGGTCCACACAGTCAAAGGCTTTGGCATAGTCAATAAGGCAGAAATAGATGTTTTTCTGGAACTCTCTTGCTTTTTCCATGATCCAGCGGATGTTGGCAATTTGATCTCTGATTCCTCTGCCTTTTCTAAAACTGCCTTGAACATCAGGGAGTTCACAGTTCACGTATTGCTGAAGTCTGGCTTGGAGAATTTTGAGCATTACTTTACTAGCATGTGAGATGCGTGCAATTGTCCGGTAGTTTGAGCATTCTTTTGCATTGTCTTTCTTTGGAATTGGAATGAAAACTGACCTTTTCCAGTCCTGTGGCCACTGCTGAGGTTTCCACATTTGCTGGCATATTGAGTGCAGCATTTTCACAGCATCATCTTTCAGGATTTGAAATAGCTCAACTGGAATTCCATCACCTCCACTAGCTTTGTTCGTAGTGATGATTTCTAAGGCTCACTTGACTTCACATTCCAAGATGTCTGGTTCTAGATTAGTGATCACATCATGATTATCTGGGTAGTGAAGATCTTTTTTGTACAGTTCTTCCATGTATTCTTGCCACCTCTTCTTAATATCTTCTGCTTCTGTTATGTCCATACCATTTCTGTCCTTTACCGAGCCCATCTTTGCATGAAATGTTCTCTTGGTATCTCTAATTTTCTTAAAGAGACCTCTAGTCTTTCCCATTCTGCTGTTTTCCTCTATTTCTTTGCATTGATCGCTGAAGAAGGCTTTCTTGTCTCTTCTTGCTATTCTTTGGAACTCTGCATTCAGATGCTTATATCTTTGCTTTTCTCCTTTGCTTTTCACTTCTCTTCTTTTCACAGCTATTTGTAAGGCCTCCCCAGACAGCCATTTTGCGTTTTTGCATTTCTTTTCCATGGGGATGATCTTGATCCCTGTCTCTTGTACAATGTCACGAACCTCATTCCATAGTTCATCAGTCACTCTATCTATCAGATCTAGACCCTTAAATCTATTTTTCACTTCCACTGTATAATCATAAGGGGTTTGATTTAGGTCATACCTGAATGGTCTAGCGGTTTTCCCTACTTTCTTCAATTTAAGTCAGAATTTGTCAATAAGGAGTTATGATCTGAGCCACAGTCAGCTCCTGGTCTTGTTTTTGTTGACTGTAGAGAGCTTCTCCATCTTTGGCTGCAAAGAATAGAATCAATCTGATTTCGGTGTTGACCATCTGGTGATGTCCATGTGTAGAGTCTTCTCTTGTGTTGTTGGAAGAGGGTGTTTGCTATGACCAGTGCATTTTCTTGGCAAAACTCTATTAGTCTTTGCCCTGCTTTATTCCGCAATCCAAGGCCAAATTTGCCTGTTACTCCAGGTGTTTCTTGACTTCCTACTTTTGCATTCCAGTCCCCTATAATGAAAAGGACATCTTTTTTGGGTGTTAGTTCTAAAAGATCTTGTAGGTCTTCATAAAACTGTTCAACTTCAGTTTCTTTAGCATTACTGGTTGGGGCATAGACTTGGATTACTGTGATATTGAATGGTTTGCCTTGGAGATGAACAGAGATCATTCTGTCGTTTTTGAGATTGCATCCAAGTACTGCATTTCAAACTCTTTTGTTGACCATGATGGCTACTCCATTCTTGTAGGTAACCATAATTTCTTAAATATTATTCTTTTGGCATAAATCATCCATCTTTAAAATATCTTAATACTTTCTTATTTGAACTTGTTCTTTTTTTTTTTTTTAATAATTCCATGTTCCCACAAATACCCATAATCATTCATTCTTGCACAGATCCAGGAGTCTATATCTAACTTAGCACTACTCACAATGTTAGTACCAGTAGTCTACAAAAGAGATATTTCATATTCTTCAGTCTTTACATGTCACACTTTAAGCTTCACTCCTCCAGAAATATTATCCTAAGAAAACACTTTAACAAAGATGCTTTGCTCTCGAAAAAAGGATAGAAGCGAGCCAACTCAGAAACAGAGTGGTGGCCAGGGGTAGGGGTGCAGCATAATAAGGATTCTGAGAATGTAAAATATGCTGACTGTATGGCATAATAGAAATTTGCTAAGAGAATAGAAGTGAAATGTTCTCACCAAAAAATAAATAAATAAGTAAATATGTGAAGTAATAGGATTTGAAAATTAAGCAGATGAGGAAAATACCTTCACAATGTAAACATATATCAAATCACTGCAATGTATACATTAAATATCTTACAATTTTAAATATAAATTATACCTCAATAAAGCTGAAGAAAAAAGAACTTTTGGTCTGACTTGATTCTCAACTACAGATTTAGAGAAACTCAAGGCTCTCCATTGTCAGCTCAGAAAATCCTTATGGAGTTTTTCTTACACTGCTGCCCATAACATTTTTGGCTTTTATTGATACTTGTCATTTTAACAACCATTGGTAAACTGTTTCTTTTCATTGTCAGTCTCTGTGGGAGTATCATTTTATTGTTTAACACCAAATATTTTCAAAATGTGTTCCAATAGATTCTAACAGTCTTTAATGTCAAAAATTCTACTTATCTCCAATCTAATGAAATGTTTTCTTGGGTCCCTGACCTCTGTGAGAATTTAGAAATATAGATCTTTTCACACAAAATTCAAGATCATAGGGAAGATGGAAGGAAAAACAAAGAAGAACAGGAAAAGAAGAAGAGAAAACACCAACCTGTACTTCACTGCTTTTCACTATGCTCCACTCAGGTAAAACAGCAGAGGACTGTGAAAGGACATTTTACCCAAACATTCATAGCATATCTCATGCTCTTAAACATGTTTATGTTGTTTTAACACAAAAGTTATTTCCATAAAGTTACCTACCACTGGATGAAATTGGGGCCCTGGAAACTGAAGTGTAATAGACATGACAATAGTCATTATCATGTAATTCTGTAGTGTTTACATAGTCACCCTCCAAAAGCTCCATTAAAACAAACAAACAAACAAACAAAAAAAAACTAAATAAGATCTCTTTCTCTCTTCACAGCAAAACTTGCTTTTATTCACAACTTACATTCTTGGTTCTCTCATCTGCAAGGATTATTATTATTATTATTATTTTTTGATGAAGCTTCTTGGGCTGTTTTGCAATTCTATGTCTATGTACTTCAACTTGAGCCTTAACATATCAAAACCCGTTTTGTGTAGAAATTGAAGCTTGCACCCTGAAACCAGAAATATTCAGATAAGGCAGTTCTGAGCAGTCTTGAATGAAGTATTTAGCTATCTTAAAATATTGTAGCCTTGCCTTTAAACAAAGGATAACAAAGTTGTACTTGATAAAAATAAACCCACCCTGCACAGAGCCTTGACTTTGTTATCAACATTACCCATAATAGATAGAGATGCTTATTAGACGTTAAAATAACACACAATTCCATTACATCTTTCAGATCTAAATTCCCTTACCACAAATGAAAATAATAAAGTTGAAAATATATGCACACTACCCTCTAAATTATATCACAAGTCTATCAGTCAGCTTTCACTGAGAGTTGGTACACTGCCAGTTATTTGAAAAGTCTCTGCTTGACTGACTTCTTTCACAGAATATGAGTATATACTTTCTGTTTATAGAAGCTCGTTCATATTGCATCACTCCCTGGCATTCTCATTGTTGCTATAATGTGATCATAATTTAGTGGCCCAGTGTATTGGAGAGACATAGTGGCTACTCCCTGCTGAAAGTTTTATAAGGGGTGCTTTTCTTCTGCTGTAAAGAAGCTTTGTTATAGAATTAAGAAAAATTACCCAAGTCTCAGCAGAAAAATGAGGGTGACTTTTTAAACAAGGTTTCAGGGACTCCTGTCATTTTCTTATTTTTGCCTGTGGGAGGTATCTGGAGGATGGTGGAAGAAGCATTGGTTTTAGTGCCAGAAAATGCAAGATTGAAAGAGTGTTCTGTCTTTTACAGTCTATGTAACCTGGAGCATAATTGTAGGCTAACTATAGATTTTTCCAATCTTAATTTCCTATGAGTAGGAAGAAATTAAGAAGAAGTGGCAAGAATACAGAGGAAAACTATACAAAAATGGTTCATAAAGACGTGGATAACTACAATGATGTGGTCACTCACTTAGAGCCAGATATCCTTGGATGTGAAGTCAATGGCCTTCAGAAGCATTACTACAAACAAAGTTAGTCAAGGTAATGGAATTCCAGCTGAAATATTTAAAATACTAGAAGATGATGTTATTAAAGTGCTACACTCAATATGCCAACAAATTTGGAAAACTCAGCAGTGGCTGTCGGACTGGAAAAGGTCAGTTTTCATTTCAATCCCAAACAAGAGCAATGCCAAAGAACATTCAAGCTACCATACAATCACACTCATTTTTTATGCTAGTAAGGTTATGCTCTCTTTCCTTCAGGCTAGCCTTAAGTATGTGAACCAAGAAGTTCCTGTCATAAAAGCTGGTTTTAGGAAAGGTAGAGGAAACAGAGATGACCAGCATTCATTGGATTATAGAGAAAGCAAGAGAATTCCAGAAAAACATCTACTTCTGCTTCATTGACTACTCTAAAGCCTGTGACTGTGTGAATCACAACACACTGTGGAACATTCTTAAAGAGATGAGAATACCAGACCACCTTACCTGTCTCCTAAGAAACATGTATATCAGTCAGGAAGCAACAGTTAGAACTCAACATGGAACAATTGACCAGTTCCAAATTGGGAAAGGAGTCTGACAAGGCTGTATATTGTCACCCTGCTTATTTAACTTGTATGCAGTGTACATCATGCAAAATATCTGGCTAGATGAATTATAAGCTGGGATCAAGGTTGCTGGGAGAAATATCAATAACCTCAGATATGCAGATGATACCACCCTACTGAGGCTTCACTGGTGGCTCAGATGGTAAAGAATCTGCCAGCAATGCTCGAGACCAGGGTTCAGTCCTTGGGTTGGGAAGCTCACCTGGAGAAGGGAATGGCAATCCACTCCAGTCTTCTTGCCTAGAGAATTCCAGGGACAGACGAGCCTGCATGGCTAGCATCTATGTGGTTGCAAATAGGCAGACATGACTGAGACTCACACACACACACAGTACCCTAATGGCAGAAAGTGGAGAGGAACTAAAGAGCCTCTTGATGAAAGTGAAAGAGGAGGGGGAAAGACAAGAGTGAAAAAATTGGCTTAAAATTCATCATTCAAAAAACTAAGATCATGACATCCAGTCCCATCACTTCACGGCAAACAGAAGGGGAAAAGTTGGAAGCAAAAAGTGGCAGATTTTCTTTTCTTGGGCTCCAGAATCACTGTGGACAGTAACAGCAACTGTGAAAGTAAAAGACATTTACTTCTTGGAAGGAAAGCTATGACAAATTTAGACCTCATATTAAAAAGCAGAGATGTCAGCTTGACAAAGGTTCATATAGTTAAAGCTATGGTTTCTCCAGTAGTCATGGATAGATATGAGAGTTGGACTGTAAAGAAGGTTGAGTGCCTTAGAGTCAATGCTTTAGAACTGTGATGCTGGAGAAGACTCTTGAGAGTCCCTTGGGCTGCAAGAAAATCCAACCAGCCCATCCTAAATGAGATCAGTCCTGAATATTCACTGGAAGGACTGATGCTGAAGCTGAAGCTCCAATACTTTGACCACCTGATGCAAAGCCAACTTATTGAAAAAGACCCTGATGCTGGGGAAGATTGAGGGCAGGAGAAGGGGGTGATGGAGAAAGAGATGGTTGGATGGCATTACTGACTCAACAGACATGAATTTGAGCAAAGTCTGGGAGATAGTAGAGGACAAAGGAGCCTGGTGAGCTGCAGTCCATCGGATCAAAAAGAGTCAGACACAACTTAGCAACTGAACAACAAAGAAGGAAATATATATTGGTAAGCAAGAAAGATATAGCTCCTCTCATTATGGAGATATAGTCTAGCAGGCAAGATAGGAAGCGAAGTAGTAGTTAACATTTTGATGTGTGTCAGGAACAGAAAGTGTAGAATTAAATGGTGATGTTTAGTGATCAGTATGTCACAAAAGCTATCCCTGAGGAAGTAACAAGTAAGCTGAGCGCTAAAGATAAGTTGATGCTAAGCAAGTAAAGAAAAGTAGTGGGCAGATGAGAATAAATCCCATCTTCACACTCCTAGAAAGGACTCATTTTTCCTATAGCCCTGGTAACAAGTAGCCCCTAAAATATGTTTTAAACTCTTTCATTTAATCAGCAAAGACAACTCACCTTAATAAATGTCTTCTTACAACTTGATGAACCATTGACAGTTCCTCACATGTAAGTCAGCCAGTTAGGAATGAAAACACTCCAGTAAAAAAAGTATTTTATGTGCCAACCAATCAAAAATTTCTCCATTCAAGCATTTAAATATTCATAATATGATTCACTGAAAATCCAACCGACCAATTTGGTCTAATACAGGTGCCTGAAAATCCACCAATCCCTGAAATCTACACATTCCTAAAACTCTATATAACATCAATAATCTGTTCAGCTCAGAGAAATTATGTCTAAGCTACATTAGTCTCCTTTGCTAGAGAAAGCAAAACGTCTAGTTCTTTTCTTTTTTATTCCCCCAGATGTTGAATAATGGTCTATCATTCTTTGTCATAAGTGAAAGAGTGTGGCATATTTGATGAAGGGGATAAAAGTCCAGCAGAGCTAGATGGTAACAAACCTAGGGAAATCAGCTGAGGGTTTAGTCTACAACAATGCTGAGAAGGGCTTTGTAAGCCATGCAAGTGATCTTGGACTTCATCTTAGAGCAATGGAACATCAAAGATGTTCAATCCATAGATGGAATGGTCATACATCTTTTATATATATATATATATATATTGATATTGACAACTGGTGACTCAGATGGTAAAGCATCTGCCTGCAATGCGGGGGACCTGGGTTTGATCTCTGGGTCAAGTAGATCCCCTGGAGAAGAAAATGGCAACCCACTGCCTAACTCCAGTACTCTTGCCTAGAAAATTCCATGGATGGAGGAGCCTGGTAGGCTACAGTCCATGGGGTGGCAAAGAGTTGGACATGATTGAGTGACTTCACTTTCTTTCTTTCTATGGCTGTATTGTGGGAATGGTATAAGATGCATAGATGGAGAGAGAGCAATGAAGAGCTGTATTAGCAGTTGAGGTAATGGCCAATTAGAGCTTTTGCTTATTTTTGGAAAAGGGATGGATACATGCAGAGGTATTAAAGAAAATCATAGAATAGAATGAGCTTAGTAACTTACTGAAGTTTTAGAGTAAGGAGGGAGAAAGAGCAGTTCTGAGTTCTGGTCTGTGGAGCTGGATCATTGCTGTCACCATTTTCTGAGGTCAGGAAACACTGCAGATAAAGTATTTTTAGGAAAGTCATATCAGTGTAGTTTGTGTGCTTATCTGCTAAGTTGCTTCAGATGAGTCCAACTCTTCGTGATGGTAGCCCACCAGACTCTTCTGTTCACTAGATTCTCCAGGCAAGAATACTGGAGTAGCTTGCCATGCCCTCCTCCAGAGGCTCTTCCTGACTCAGGGATCAAACCCACGTCTCTTGCACTGACAAGCAGGTTCTTTAGTACTTGCGTCACCCGGGAAGCCCATCAGCGTAGTATAGATTGAGTTTGAAAAGGCAAGCAAGTGGAGACGTTTAGTAGGAAGCTGGGGTTCAGAAGAGAGGGCTTAGTTGAAGATGTCAATATAATATGTCCTATTGTCACTCCAAAATTCTGTGATCATTAAGTGTTTCGGAGAACTGATACCTAGAGATACGTTCTAATATTTTCTTCCATGGTGCAGATAAAGCCATTGTTTTTCTCTTTCTCCTCCTTTTTCCATAACCACACCAGTCTCTTGCAGAGACTCTAGCCCAAATTTGAATAAGCACATATCTGTACCCATTGCTGAAGCTCAGAAGGATTATGGGCTTGGGGAATGCTGGTTCTTTCAGTGTTCTGGTGGTTGGAGGCTCCAAGTCATTCAAATTAGGTTTATCAGAGGACCAAAAAAGAAAGAAACTGTAATGAGAAGGGAATCCAGCAAAGACTGCAAAGGCTATACAATGCTGATTTGGTGCCTCTCCATGATCCTTTTAAACATCTCTGAAGAGTAATTATCATGATGTGCAAGGTCTGAAAGAATTTGTGGTATAAATTGGGTAACAAACTTAATTCTGAGCCAGGTTTGTTGTGGAAGAACATGATTAACACAAAATATGGAGCTCAGAAGAGCCATAGGAAAGTTAATATGAGAACTGTTAAGAAATGATAGAGGTTTGGAGTTCTAGAGATTGTGGAATCAGAAGTTCAGTTTCAGTCAAACTAGATCTAGGCTGTACTTCTCTTCATCTTTTTGTTTGAAAACTCAGCTTTTAGAACTGAGCCCACAGAAAAAGCCCGAACTTCACCTCAACAGTTGATTTATCCCCAAATGATGTAACCTTTTTGTAGCAAGCTCTTGGTACCAATATTATTCCCAGCCACAGGAACCATCTAAGAGTAAAAGGCTTATCTTTTCAAATTATAGGATTTTTTGTTTTTTTAATGAAGCCAAATCCTTTGGGAGGAATTTAAAAGTTGCTCTGTCCAGCTCATCTCAAAATTCTCTTCAGAGCTCTTGTCTAATGGCTCTTCTCTTGGGTGGAAAGGGTACGGGTATGAAAAACCTGAAGCTTTATATCTTCCCAAGAAAACCCCTCAAATAGAGTCCTCAGCAACTTTCCAGATAACATGGGAGTGTTTCCTCTGAATTGCAAATAACAAGGAAACAGATAAACTCAACTGATTTTCTAAAAGAATTACAAAAGAGATTTTCTACTGAAATTATGCAGACCTCTGAATTCCAATTTAGGAATACAGAAAATAACATTTTTGAAATATAAACTTTAAAAAATTACTATAAATTTATATTTAATAGTATATCTAACAAGATATTTCCCATCAACATTTTGTAAGGTTTTAGTGATGGATTAAAATTTTAATATCAAGTCAGTATGTTGAAATGTATAAACTCTTAGATGTGTAATTTTAAATGAGATGTCTCCCTTCTAAAAGGGTATACAAATAAACTGCTTCATTCGTATGACCTAAAATATTTCTTCTTTTTTCTTTAGCCTATTAATTATGACCTTTCTCAAAATTATGATATTCTAAAACCTTTAAGAAAATATCAATAACTTTGTTGAAACTTAGTGTTGGAATATCATTCTTAAAGTGTTAACTGTTCTTCCTTCATTGACTTTTTCTCTTTAATCTAATACCATCACAGATTACATAATGTTTGATCAACAGTATCTTGTGGCAACTAAGTTATAGTGCTGGTTTTTCTCAACTCAGACTGTCTGGAGCCTTGTTCCATCAAGAGGTAACTTTGCACTTAACACCTTAATGGTCTTAACAAAAAAGAGTTGAAGCGAAATGGAGATCTTCTGTGGTGGGAGTGATTAAAGACAGACATACAAATGCATTTGGTGCCAGATTTGATTACCATAAATGAGTAAAATTAAAGCAAACATTTTATCATCTCCCGTTACACAGTTACTCCCTTGAGTGTAATTAAGACAAATGGGTAGAAGACACTAATGGCAAAATTTTACTTAGTTCTCAAGGCAAGTTGAAAACTCACAACAAAAATAACTGCAGATCGGAAATAGTTACTATTTAGTTATCATTTCTAATTATTATATAAACTGGAATAATCCCTTTTATTCTCTCCCGCATCTTGTGTCAAATCAGAAACATTTAAGTCCCATCTCCTGCACCAAGCTTTATTTGAGTATAGCACTGCTTACATGGAGACAGTTTGAATTAGCAAAAAAGGAATTGGCTTTTGAATTTAGATAACAGAAAGTCTGCATCTTACTAGCTAAATTATGTTGACCCACTTAGTGAAAACACTGTTTCTTTGAACTTCAGTTTCTTTGTCTAAGCAATAGGAATTATAATAATACCCAATCATATTAATCCCACAAGATGGCTGTGAGTAGCAAATGTAATGTAAGAGATAATAATCAATGAATGGTAAACCAGTATATACAATTAAATCATCAATTATTGACCTCTTACCCTCTTTATCTCTAAATTTTATAATATTCTTATAATAAGATGATTGCCATTGTAAATTCAAAATCCAAACAGCAAATATTTACCCAAAATCTGTTATATGAATCACAGAGCTAAAATCTTGTGAGGACTCAATAGCTCCTTTACATTGTGTTGGAGTCATTTATTCAGGTAACATGTGTATTATTCATTTTTATGTCCCAAATGTCTATTCCAAAATGTGGTAAATTCAATGGCTCAATAACGAGTAAACAAATATATCAAAGAATAGTAAAAATGCATCTTACTGATTGATTTCAGCAACAATACTAGGCAAATAAAATATATGTTACTGAAAAAAAATTCAAAGGTTAAAAAATAAGCTCAAAGTTAAAAAAAATATCAGTCAATGACAAAGTGGTATTATGTTAAATCAACCTAATAAATTATTTGCTAAGATACTGTTCAAATTGTTTGGATTTGGTATATAATTCTACTTGGAATAGGATTCTCCTAATCAATGCATAACCCAAACAGTAAATGAAATAAAATATATGAAAATACTATAGTCCTTAGCTTTGCATCCAAATGCATATCATGAGTTGCTGCACATTATGTATTTTATCTACAGAAATCCCTGGCTTTGAATCAGAGACATTTTAACATTAAAAAAAAATCTATGAAATTCATTAGCTTTTGGCAGGATTGCTCATACATTTGTTTAATATATGGATACCCCATAACCATTTTAATAGATAGCTGTTCATGGCATGTAAATTAAAGCATCACTTTTGTCTGCCTTCACTCTGGTATACTGAGTTCTAAATACAAAGACTACTTGGTCATAAAGGCTTGGTAAGTATTAGCTAATTTTTAAAGATGTTAATTTGTGAATACTATATTCCTTTATTTGTCTTTTCCTTCTTTTCTTTAATTAATTCCCAGGTACCAAGTGCCTTCATATTAAACCTGATCTGTCCAGAATCCTCACTGTATTGATACCCACATCCAACTCTTACCTACATCCAGCCTTCTTACAAAAGATACCTTTAGCTCTTGATTTTATGTTTTTTCAATTGAATTCTTGAAAGCCTTCTGTCTCATATGTCCAGACTTTGCTTGTGACAGTGCTGATAAGAGTTGTTCACTGGCATATCTTTCAGCATATTTTCATCTTGCTCTTTTATCTGTACAATGAAAGACAGAGTTGAACTTAGTGATTTCTAAGACTTTTCATTTGGATATTGCCATGCTTCTTTCCATACTACTGTTTTGGAGCTTGCCTTAAAGTTTCTCAAATATATTGGATTGGCCAAAAAGTCCATTTGGATTTTTCCATAAGATGTTGCAGAAAATCCTGAACCAACTTTTTGGCCAACCCAATAACTTTGCATGTTTCATGGACTAACAGTTATAACAGAATTTGAAGATGCTATTTACATCTTTGACTTACCAGTCATCCCATCTCTGAATACTTATTCTGACATGAGAAAGATGTGTTAATTAGCTGATGCTTGTGACTGTTCAGTTCAGTTCAGTCACTCAGTCATGTCCAACTTTTTGTGACCCCATGGACTGCAGCACACCAGGCCCCCCTGTCTATCGCCAACTACTGGAGTTACCCAAACTCATGTCTATTGTGTCGGTGATGCCATCCAGCCATCTCATCCTCTGTTGTCCCCTCCTCCTCCTGCCTTCAATCTTTCCCAGCATCAGGGTCTTTTCCAGTGAGTCAGTTCTTTGCATCAGGTGGCCAAATTATTGGAGTTTCACTTTCAGCATTAGTCCTTCCAATGAATATTCAGGACTGATTTCCTTTAAAATGGACTGGTTGGATCTCCTTGCAGTCCAAGGGACCCTAAAGAGTCTTCTCCAACATCACAGTTCAAAAGCATCAATTCTTCAGTGCTCAGCTTTCTTTATTGTCCAACTCTCACATCCATACATGACTACTGGAAAAACCATAGCTTTGACTAGATGCATCTTTGTTGGCAAAGTAATGCCTCTGCTTTTTAATATGCTGTCTAGGTTGGTCATAGGTTTTCTTCCAAGGAGCAAGCATCTTTTAATTTCATGGCTGCAGTTACCATCTGCAGTGATTTTGGAGCCCCCCCAAATAAAGTCTCTCACTGTTTCTCAATCTATTTGCCATGAAGTAATGGGACCAGATGCCACGATCTTGGTTTTCTGAATGTTGAGCCTCAAGCCAACTTTTTCACTCTCCTGTTTCATTCTCATCAGAAGATTCTTTAGCTCCTCTTCACTTTCTGCCATAAGGGTGGTGTCATCTGCATATCTGAGGTTATTGATATTTCTCCCGTCAATCTTGATTCCAGCTTGTGCTTTACCCAGCCCAGCGTTTCTCATGATGTACTCTGCATATAAGTTAAATAAGCAGGGTGACAATATACAGCCTTGATGTACTCCTTTCCCACTTTGGAACTAGTCTGTTGTTTCATGTTCAGTTCTAATTGTTGCTTTCTGACCAGCATACAGATTTCTCAGGAGGCAGGTCAGGTGGTCTGGTATTCCCATCTCTTTAAGAATTCTCCACAGTTTGTTGTGATCCACACAGTCAAAGGCTTTGGCATAGTCAATAAAGCAGAAGTAGATGCTTTTCTGGAACTCTCTTGCTTTTTTGATGATCTAGTGGGTGTTGGCAATTTGATATCTGGTTCCTCTGCCTTTTCTAAATTTAGCTTTTGAAACTTTTTCTCACAGGGCTATGGTGGTTGTTAAGTCACTAAGTCATGTCTGACACCTAGTAACCCCATGGACTACAGCAGGCCAGGCCTTTCTGTCCCTTACTGTCTCTGAGTTTGCCCAAGTTCATGTCCATTGAATCGGTGATACCATCCAACCATCTCATCCTCTGCTGTCCTTTCCTGCTTTTGCTTCAGTCTTTCCCAGCATCAGGGTCTTTTCCAGTGAGTTGACTATTCACAACAGGTGGCTAAAGTATTGGACCTTCGGCTTCAGCATCAGTCCTTCCAATGAGTATTCAGGGTTGATTTCCTTTAGGATTGACTGGTTTGATCTCCTTGCTGTCCAAGGGACTTTCAAGAGTCTTCTCCTGCATCACAATTTGAAAGCATCAATTCTTTGGTGCTCAGCCTTCTTTATGGTCCAACTCTCACATCTGTACATGGCTACTGGAAAGACCACAGGTTTAACTAGATGGACGTTTGTTGGCAAAGTTATGTCTTTGCTTTTTAATATGCTATCTAGGTTTGTCATAGCTTTCCTTCCAAGAAGCAGTTGTCTTATTTCATGGCTGCAATCACCATCCACAGTGAATTTGGAGCCTAAGAAGAGAAAATCTGTCACTGCCAAGTATAATTCCAACCACTGGTTCTACACATATTCTATGTACATGAAGTTTGTTTGCAAATTAGAAGTTGGAAGTCCTGTGCTTCTGGGGTTTCTCTTATTCAAGGTTAATCTCTTCTCATATAAAATCCTATAACTCAATATACCATAGTTAAAAGAAGCAGTGTGGTATAACGAAGTAGCACAGGGCTGGAGGTTGTATTTGAAATCCAGATCTAAGTAACAGCTGTTTGACCTGGAGTTGATACTTAGCATATGCAAATTGCCTTCTTTAGTGTCTGGAACACGGTCGTCATAATGTTTCTTTTTGCCCTAAAGCACAACTAGTCACTTCCTTTACCAAGCTCGAATGGTTCTTTGTTCACATCTCTGTTAGAGACACTACATGTTGCTGCTGCTAAGTTGCGTCAGTCGTGTCCAACTCTGTGTGACCCCATGGATGGCAGCCCACCAGGCTCCCCCATCCCTGGGATTCTCCAGGCAAGAACACTGGAGTGGGTTGCCATTTCCTTCTCCAATGCATGCAAGTGAAAAGTGAAAGTGAAGTCGCTCAGTCGTGTCCGACTCTTCGGGACCCCATGGACTGCAGCCTACCAGGCTCCTCCGTCCACGAGATTTTCCAGGCAAGAGGACTGGAGTGGGGTGCCATCGCCTTCTCTGAGAGACACTACACACTATATTGTAATTATACTTTTCTTTATATGGATCTTTATACTGTACCCTTTACTAGAGAATTTTGAGTTCAAGACTCTACATTATTTATCCTTTTATCTACAGGGTTTTGCAGGAAGCATGATTTTACTCTTTGTTGTCAATAATTATTATTTGTTATGGATCTTTGTTTTTAATAATAATTGCATTATTTTTAATGTGATTAAGGTATCACTTCTGGTACACAGTCGTATCCAACTCTGACCCCATGGACTAGCCCGCCAGGCTCCTCTGCCCACGGCAGTCTCCAGGCAAGAACGCTGGAGTGGACTGCCCTTTCCTCCTCCAGGGGATCTTCCCAACCCAGGGCTCAGACCAGCGTCTCTGGTATCTCCTGTATTGCCAGGTGAGTTCTTTACCGCTAGTGCCACCAACGTTATACAGGCACCACAAAGGAGCAAAAGACGCTTTCTTGTTTCCCTAGATTTTGTATCCGTCTTCATTGAATTCTTTTTCATTTCCAGTCACTAAGGATCTTTCACATGGACTGGTATGTGAGTTTAGGAAAAAAAAAAAAAGAGAGAGAGAGCGAGCTATTGTCTCATAGCGTCTCGCCATTTGGGGTGTAATATTTGGTGATATATGGCATATGTCTCCTAATGAAGTGACAGGAGAATCACAGGCTGGTTTCTCAGCAGCCTTGCAGATTAGTTGTGGAGACGCAGTGTGGCATAAACCTTCCTTTTCTCAGACTGGCATCTGCCCCTCGCTCTTTCTGCTGAGCCCCCTCACACTTCTCTCTCGTTCACACACACATCCACACGCGCACATGCACACACTGGATGCCAGTTGCATTATGCAGCATCCCAAACTCTTGTTATATGCCATTTGTGGCGTGTTGAGTCTTATTTAGGGATTATCTTTTTCTATATACAATCATGTCACTATGATATCCTATAGCTAGTCAATTTAACTTGTAGGTTGAGAGAGAAGTGTTTATCAAATCACATATCTGGGAAATGAAAACAATAGTTGTTATGGCTTTTCAAAGGGTCCTGGTGGTTCAGAAGGTAAAGGATCTGCCTGCAGTGCAGGAGACCTGGGTTTGATCCCTGCATCAGGAAGATCCCCTAGAGAAGGAAATGGCAACCTGCTCCAGTATTCTTGCCTGGGAAATCCCATGGACAGAGGAAACTGGCAAGCTACACTCTATAGGGTAGCACAGAGTCAGACGTGACTGAGCAACTAACACTGGGCTTTTCAGACTTAATATTTACTGAACAATAACATACAATGCAAGCAGTTTAACATATTGCAGCCATCTCCTCCCTTCACCATTAATCATTTCTAATCAGTCATCCATGCTCTTTCCAAAGGGATAATTCTAAAACACAAATTTAAGTGTCCCTTACTTTTAAAAAAAAATAGTGCTTAATACTTTCTTAATGCCTTCAGGATAAAGTTCAAATTTCTTAGAATTAAATACGACTCACTTTTATATATATTCAGCCCTCTTAAACTCCCAAAACTTAGACACACATAAGCACTCGTACCCTAAATTTTAGTCACATGGCAAACCCTGATCATTGTTCCAAAACTTTTCCATGTTCATTTGCACCTTTGACATTTCCCTTTGTTCATATTCTTGCTTGGGATAAGATATCCTTCTTGTTCTCATCTGAATAATTTTTACTAATTCTTCAAAATTTGAACCACCTAGCCAAGGCCTTACAAAACACAGTAGTAGATATTTTCATGGCTTAAAAGTATCAGCGCCTCTATATTCTCCTGACATGACCACTCCTGACCTGACATTTGCACTAAGGTATTTGAACAGGTGTCTGAAGAATTGTATTTGCTTCTGTTGAGATTGCCACACAACCTATATACATAATCCTTGTTGTATCACAGCAAACTGCTTAGGAGTTCAACCTCCTACACCCTAATGATTATAATTAGAACTTGTTACCATCTTACCATGAGGGGCCATTAGGACTGATTTCCTAATGCACTACCAATCCTTTTGATTCTGTTACCACAAAAAATCTCAGCCTTTCAGGTCATCTCTGATCCCTACAATGCTTTATATATTCTTTAATATGATTTAGATATCCTAGGCACAACTCCTTCCACTCAGCTCTCTGAAATGGACTGCCACCAGCAACATTCATTTGACCCCCTTCTTTCACTGATTTTAACCACTTCAGCCAAGCATGTTCATAGCCACACTCAAGGTTCACAAATCATTTTGACCACAACCTCCTAACTTTTCTTCTCACAACAGCTGTACCCTCACTCCAGTGATTCTTTTTTTTTAAATTAATTAATCATTTTAATTGGAGGCTAATTACTTTACAATATTGTAGTGGTTTTTGCCGCACACTTCAGTGATTCTTCAACTCTGTCATAGTCTTCATTTTTGACTGCATCATTTTTCTATTTTTCATACCAAGCAAGCATCATATGCTTTTGATTCTAAACACTACTATCCTCTCATTGTGTATTTCTTCCCTTTGAAAACTTGTCTGGTAAAACTCAAACAATCTTAATTCTGAGCTCTGAAACTATCCTATTTCTACTTCTGAACAGTTGAATATATTTCCAGGAAATATGCTGCCACTGACATGTTGTGTTGAATTTATGACTTTATGCTGCTAGGAGTTTTTAAAAGTTATCTATAGCTCCTTTGTCACTTGGTTCTCCATCTGATTCTCTGAAAAACTATATAAATATCTTCTCCTCCCTCTTTAAACTTCCAACATCCAATATTCTCGCCATCTTTCCAACTTACCTAATGCTTTAGCTTCTTATTTGACTGGGTAAATAGAGGCAACATGAAAAGAATTGCCATGTCTACCAGCCAAGAAGTGGATTAAAATTTTTGGTTTCTTCTCTTCTATTGTAACTATTGAATTGCCTCAGTTCTTGCTTAACATTTGCACTGTTTATTTTTTCCATTTTTATTGAAATAGAATTGATTGTTAACATTGTGTACATTCAATATGTACAAAATAATGATGATATATGTCTATACTGCAAAACAATTGCCACACCAAGTCCAGTTAACATATTCATCATCTCACATGTTTTTGCACATGATGTGAGCTTTTAAGATTCACTCTGTTAGTAACTTTCAAGTATACAATAGTGTTGTTAACTGTAGTTACCATGCTGTACGTTATAGCTCTGGAACTTACTGATTTTAATAACAGAAGTTTGTACACTTTGACCACCTTCATTCTTTTTTCCCACACTTCCCACCCCCGTCCCTTGGTACCACTAATCTGCTCTTTATTTCTATAGGTTTTTTTTTTTTTTTTAATGATTCCATATATATACGCCTCCTGAGAAATCTGTATGCAGGTCAAGAAGCAACAGTTAGAACTGGACATAGAACAACAGACTGGTGCCAAATTGGGAAAAGAGTATGTCAAGGCTATATATTGTCACCCTGCTTATTTAACTTATATGCAGAGTAAAATGCCAGGCTGGATGAAGCACAAGCTGGAATCAAGATTGCCGGGAGGAATATCAATAACGTAAGATACGCATGAAACCACCCTTATTGCAGAAAGCAAGGAAGAACTAAAGAGCCTCTTGATGAAAGTGAAAGAGGACTGCAAAAAAGCTGGCTTAAAACTCAACTTTCAGAAAACGAAGATTGTGATATCTGGTCCCATCACCTCATGACAAACAGATGGGAAAACAATGGAAACAGTGAGAGACTTTATTTTGGGGGGCTCCAAAATCACTGCAGATGGTGATTGCAGCCATGAAATTAAAAGAAGCTTGCTCCTTGGAAGAAAATCTATGACCAACCTAGACAGCATATTAAAAAGCAGAGACATTTCTTTACCAACAAAGGTCCATCTAGTCAAAGCTATGGTTTTCCCAGTGGTCATGTATGGATGTGAGAGTTGGACTATAGAGACCTGAGCACCGAAAATTGATGCTTTTGAACTATGACATTGGAGAAGACTGTTGAGAGTCCCTTGGGCTACAAGTAGATCCAACCAGTCCATCCTAACGGAAATCAGTCCTGAATATTCACGGGAAGGACTGATGTGGAAGATGAAACTCCAATACTTTGATGACCTGAAATGAAAAACCGACTTATTGGAAAAGATCCCGATGCTGGGGAAGATTGAAGGCGAGAGGAGAAGGGGACGATAGAGGATGAAATGGTTGGATGGCATTACTGACATGATGGACATGAGTTTGAGTAAGCTCCGGGAGTTGGTGATGGACAGGAAAGCCTGGCGTGCTGCAGTTCATGGGGTTGAAAAAGTCAGGCATGACTGAGTGACTAAACTGAATTGATATATAGATGAGGTCATAGAGATTTGCCCTTTTCTGATTACTTTTATTCTTTTATTCTATTTCACATCAAGCATTCAAGAGCTCTATTCTTATAATTGTTCTGTCTTAAATCAACAGATTTCCCCTTTTTAATAATTCAGCCCCTTCAGCATAAAAATACTGAATATTAGCCTCACATAGAGAACATTTTTCCACTCCACATCTTATTCTGTTATTACACTGTTTCTCTGCCCTTTATAGAAACTGTCTTTCTATTCCCTTTTAAGCATAATCTGATGAATCCCCAGAGACTGCTAATTTCTACTCTTCAGCAATGGAATCTTTAAATTTAGGTAGGCTTATGACCATTAAATATAGATGTCATCTTTTTATGCCTCCTTAGCAGCCAGGTAAGCTCCTTTAATTAGTTCTAGTCAAATAAATATAAGAAGGAAAAGAGATATGTGCATCTTTTGGAGCTAATGTGTACATGGTGGGGCCAAATTTCTTTTTCTCTGTTCAGCTCCTTGGACTGCATCCCAAGGGTAGCACGGCAGCAAAATTGGAAGCAGCCTGCTTATAGACCACTATGGCCCTGCAGTATTAGATTAGTACAAAACTTTTTATACTTGGATTTAATCTTAAAAAAAATTCTTCTGCTTTTGTTAAGCCACTATGGAGTCTCTTGATGGAGCCAAACCAAAATTCTAACCAATATGATATGCAAAATTACCTTCTTACATTTTAATGCAAAATACAAACATTTGGGATCCTAGGCAAATGTACTATCCTATGTAGTATCGTAGGATACTATCCTATCTTTTCTATACTCATCTGCTCCGTGGCATTAAATAGTTGAACTTTACCTTACAGTGTCCTAGCCGAACTACTGAATTGAAGGACAGACTGAGGGTATAGAGGATACAGGAGTTTAATTATACAAAGTCTCTTGGAGAGAGAGAGTGAAAGGTTGAGGTTGAGAAAGGGCATGGAGAGAAGCAGAGAGACAGGGTCAGAGAGAGAGGGAGAGAGAGAGAGGGAGGGAGGGAGGGAGAGAAACTGCAACTGTGAGGTTTGGTGAAAAAACAAAAACTGCCACAGAAGATTTAAGTCTCAATAAACAGTTTTATATGCAATTTCCGCAAACATATTTTCATTTGCTATAAAACAGCAAACGGCTTGGGAGGGAAAAGCCAGAAATATGCACAGAGGAAAAAAATAGTCTTAAATAAATACTGGCTTGCAAAAAAGAAATGGCAGTCTATATTGAAATATGTTTATCTTCTGGTAATTTAAAATGCAATAAATTTCTCCTGACAAACAATAATTTGGTCTGAGGTTAAAATAAATTCCCCTTTAGTCTAAAGAATATGCAATTTCAGACTTTTGAGGGTGAATGGTTGTTTTTTTCTTAGATATTGATCATTAGCCATGTAATTCTGGCTGGACTAGGTTACTTGGACTTTGTAGTTGTAATGAAAGAAATTGCATTAATCTGATTCTTTGAAAGTTAAGCAAAGATATCTGAAAAAAAAAGGCATTAAAACTTATAAGTCAAAAGCAAATACAATTTTCATTATAAGGAAAGAATAAAAATATTTTAAGAAAAGAACTTCCTTTGGGACAAGGACTTAAAGTGAAACATGGCATGATATATTTGAATAATTATGACTTGTAATAGAGTTTGGCTTTATACCCCCAAAGCCCAAAGCATTTCAGGTTAATGAGTAAAATCTCAATAAGATCCAATAAAACAGTAAATCACATTTTACTGATTCTATACCAGAACAGAGTAATAGTTTTATATACATACATATATATATATTTCTGTGTGTGTGTGTGTGTGTGTATGTTACTAGGGCATAGGGCACAAGTGAATGTTGAATTTCAAAACCTCTTTTCTTGATGAGCTTATGGACTAATGAAACATATAGAAGCAAATAATTATAACATGCTTTCTGTAAGGAAGGCTGTAATCTCAAATTTTATTTATAACTCATATAGTTCTAGAGAGAAGTTAAGAAAACAAAATCCCCATGATTTGAAAATGAAATAAAAAATGTAATTTTGTTTATTACAACATTTCAGTAATTTAAAAAAAATTTTGTGATTTAAATGTTCAACAAAATAAGTCACTTCAAATCAATGCACCCAGATATTTAGAATATCTTGTACAGCCACAGAAATATTTCTATAGTATAATTAAAAAGAAAACATTATAAGTAATTTGAGCTACTTCAGGAAAGACACTACGTATCTAAGCATTAAATTGTCTGTGTATATGTATAAAATCCCTACCATACACTTTAAGTGTATGACTCAGGACAGGACAGGGAAGAAGAGCTGAGAGAAGTTCCTACAAAGTACATTCAGTCATCACAGAAAGCAGGGAAGTATCAGCAAAAAGAACAAGACAGAAAACTGCAGGTAGGACTAGAAAGAGAGAGTTAATGTTTAGTAGCTCCGTCATGTCCAAGTCTTTTACAACCCCATGAAGTATAGCCTGCCAGTCTCCCCTTGTCCGTGGGATTTCCCAGGCAAGAATACTGCAGTGGGTTGCCATTTCCTTCTCCAGGGGATCTTCCCAACCCAGGGATCGAACCTGTATCTCCTGCAAGTATCTCGGCAGGCAGATTCTTTACTGCTGAGCCACCGGGGAAGCCAGAGAGAGAGAAAGGACTCTCCAAAAATGACAGGCTAGTGACGCAGCAGCAAGAGAGTGCCCGCAGGTTAGGGACTAGGCATTGGGATGTGCAAGAGAAGATTTCAAAGCCTTGCCACTGCTAAGATCCTAGTCTCTGCTGGGAAATAATTTTTGATCCCTCTTTTGAAACTAAATCAAACTAAGCCTGCAATAGACCTCAAACAGATCAATCTTGTCTCATATCAACCCAGCTCCTACTCCAGCAAACTGACAGAAGAATAGAAATATCACTTTCTGAAGATGGATATAATTTATTTCAACCTCTACTGAGTTGTCAAAAAAATATTCAACACTCAATTCAAAATCATAATACATGAAAAATAAAATGTGATCCACATTCATTAAAGAATCACCAGAAATGGTCAGAGATGACCCAGATGTGGCAGTGATTGATGGATAAAGCCCAAATAAGCAAACAAACAAACAACAACAAAAGCACTGGAATCTGGTGGAAAATAAAGTAAATAATATGTATAAAGATATAGAAGAATTTTACCAAAGACATGGGTATCTTCTCCTCAGGCACTGTAGTTTTTGTCTCTAGTTTTACATATTTCATATCTTTACATGTTAAACCTTTTCTCCCACTTTTTAAAGCATATTTGATACAGTTATAAATTACTGTTTTAATGTCCTGATCTAAATTTCCAACATCTGTGCTAGTTCTTTGAGGATTTTGATTGATTCATTTTCTCTTGACTTTACATCATATGCATCTGCTTCTTTGCATGTCTAATAACATTTTTATTGGATGCTAGACATTCATGCCTGTCCAGGTGGCACAGTGGTAAAGAATCTGCTTGCCAATGCAGGGGATGCAGGAGGATTGTGTTCAATCCCTGGGTCAGGAAGATCCCCTGGAGTAGGAAATGGCAACCCACTCCAGTATTCTTGCCTGGAAAATTCCGTGGACAGAGGAGTCTGGCAGGCTACAGTCCATGGGGTCAAAAAAAAATAAGACACGACTGAGAAACTGAGTGCTTGTGCTTGCGCGTGCGTGCACGCACGCGCGCGCGCGCGCGCACGCACACACACACACACACACACACACACAGATAATTCTGGATTTTAGATTATTCACTGCCTGATGTTTTGTGTGTGTGTGCATTTTCTTTCTGGGAAACAGTTATGATACTCGGAGACATTTAGAGTCTTTCTGGTCTTGCTCTTAAGATATGTTATATGGGGAAAGGGGAGGCTTCCCAGGTGGCTCAGTGGTAAAGAATCCACCTGCAATGCAGGAGACATGGTTCGATCCCTGGGTCGGGAAAAGCCCTTGGCAGAGGGCCCAGCAACCCACTCCAGTATTCTTGCCTGGAGAATCCCGTGGACAGGGGAGCCTGGTGGGCTGCAGTCCATGGGATCACAAAGAGTCAAACAAGACTAAAGCGACTTAACACATGCGCAAAGGGTACTCATTAGGCTAGGCATGATTACCTCTTACTACCAAGGCAAGATCTTTCAGAATACTCCGCCCAGTGCTCTTTAAACTATGAAGTTATCCAGTCTGGCTAATGCCTGGCACTCTTCATGGTCCTGCGTGAGTGCAAAACATTCTTCCTTCTAATTATCTATAGTGGTTGTTTACTGTCTCTTGGTTGTTCTCCACTCACACATATGCTCTGATTAGTGCTCTGTGAGTACATGAGGGGATCCTGCGTAGATCTCCCACATCCTGCATCTGAGCAGCTCTTTCTTTTCTAGAACACTCCAGCCGAATTCATCTCCTTGGATTCAGTACTACGTCCTTTATTCAGCAGTCTTTCCAGCTCGGCCTGGGCTCACCAGCTCTACACAGCTACATGGAATTTCACTTATGACCATAAGCTGGGACAGGTTTAAGCCTCACTTCATTGGTTTCTTATGTCTCGGGGATCATTACCTGATGTACAATATAATACATTTTTTTTCACATATTTTTCTACTTTTTTACTTCTTTCAAATGGAAAGATAGATCTAATCTTAGTACTTCTTAATCAGAAGCAGAAGTCTGTGTGATTCTATTTTCATGAAATTTATGGTTAACAAAACTAATCTGTTTGACATAAATTAGAACAAGTCTGTCTGTGGGTAAGGATTGACTGAAAGGGTACAAGCTATGATTCAGTAGTGAAGTAAATTGTCAACGTCTTCTGTGAGTGGCTGTCAAAACTCATGGAAATTAACACTTAAGATATGTGCTTTGTATTTTCTATAAAGTATACCTAAATGGGTAAAATAAAAATCTCTACATTTGATCTTATTCAAATTACCTCAGTCCTCCGAACGCAAGAGGTCAACCTGACATCCTAGTCCAGAAAGGCATGTCTTTTCCCTGCCATCTTCCCAAATACCCTATCCTTCAAACACAGAGATAGCAGTTTTTACACTCATTCTCAGCACAAAATAAATTCTGCCTCTTTAATTTCTATTCAAACTATCCAAGATATTGAAGCGGTTTGGGTAGGCTCTAACAAAGTTTTAGGTTAGATAGGAAGAACTCCATTCATGTTGTTTGGTAAAGGTGAACTCAGAGAAATGTATTACTTTTCTAATAGTGTTTATTTAAAATAACTTCAACCATAATTTTCCATAAAGTTAGCCTTTTGAAGACACTATAAGCAGTTTCGTGATGTTTATGTGACAGATTTATAACCACAGCAGTTTTACTGGTTTCCAAAAGTTGTGATTTTTTTTGTTTCAGGGCTACCACCCTTCAGTTGGGTTTCATAGATTGGCAGATAGGTCTCCTTAATTTATTCTATCAAAAGTTATGACTTGCAGACTTGTTTTCAATCCATTATTTGCTCCTCACCTTAAAATGTCTTACATTCTGTCATTATGATAAACAGGCAGAGTAGTGAAGACAGCCCGTTTTTAAAAGATTCTTGCTTGCTCATATGCATTTTAAAAGGTGACATAAAATAAAGTCAATTATATACCTTTGTTATGGATTGGATTTCTGGGGTGATGATCAGCTGATGTCTACAAAATATTTGTATTTGGGAACTAATTGGCTCAGATGGTAAAGAATCCACCTGCAATGAAGGAGACCTGGGTTCGAGTCCTGGGTCGGGAAGATCCCCTGGAGAAGGGAATGTTTACCTACTCCAGTATTCTTGCCTGAAGAATTCCATGGTCAGAGGAACCTGGTGGACTCCAGTCCACAGGGTCACAAAGAGTCGGACATGACTGAGCAACTAACACAAGACAAAATAAATTTCATTTGACAGAATGACCCTGAAATTATAAGCAAAATTTAGAAGGCTGAAATCAGTGCCTCCAGCAAGGTATAACACAGAACTGGGAGACCCATCTGGGTTCTGGTTCCCCTGCTTCTCTTTGCTAATCTCCAATAAGAACCTTACTGTGGCAGTAAGCAAAATAAAGATGTATATATAAAATTATCCACTATGTTAAGTGTGAGATATATATTTCACCTATGATTAAAGTATTTATTAAGTCATTGAGACATAAATTATCTCATCTTTAATTTAAGGGATAACTTGCTTTACTAAAGTCTAGAGGCTTCAAAACGCAATAATTTTTGAAGCCTCTCTATGACCCAGGCACCACAGGAAATGCTAAGGCTGCAAATGTAACAAACAACTTGTTTGAGGTGCCTACAAAGAATCAAATTTAATACAAGCTGCAGACTTCCCTCTTGCAAAATCAATCTTAAGAGAATTGATAGAGGGAAACATGAAATTAGGGAAATAATTTCCACATCAAAGCAGCATAAGTAAGCAAAAGTAAACTTGAGAAAACACTGCTAAGATAGAAAGCTGTTTGAAATCAAGAGTTTGTAGGGTGATGAGGAATCCTGCAAATATCCTGAGACAAAGTGAAAGAATCAACTAGAGGAGAGCAGTTGGAACCCAGCTTTTTCTGGGTATGCTTCTGCTGTCTTTAGACAACAGAAATTTCAGACATTTGAGGCTGATGTTCACAAAGATTAGATAAAGGTACTAGAAAAGGTATGCTGGGATAAAAACATTAGGAAAAATGAGAGAGAAGTGTTGGTTAGTTATTGGCTCTTCTACTTCTGCCCCATCAAATATTCAGGATGGTTGGATTCCATTCTAAGACACCAGCATCTTCTTAGAGATGTTTACATCTGTAAAACCAAAGGATGTGGAACAATCAGAACCCCCACACATTGCTGAAGGAAGACAAAATGTGTGAAATCAATTTACCACGCTGAGTGAAGAAATATTACAGAAAAATATATAATACATATATTCCAGCTAGTTCTAGAATATTCTAGAATAGACCTGTTAAAGCTACTCTATGGTGAGGGAATTGGATTCAATGGTATTTTCTGAGGGAATCTGCTTGAAAAGCGGCACAAGACAACTTTTTGGGTGATGGAGATATTCAGTTTATTGATGGAGTGAGTGAGTGCATTTGTCAAACCTAATCAAAACGTATGCATCTTACTGTATAGAATTTTTAAGGGAAAAAACTGAAAAATAGTAACAGAATGGAGTGTGCAACATGGGACTATGTCTCTACCAACACTTTCTTTCCCCTCGCACCCTAATATCTCAAGACACCATCCTAAATGTTAAGAAATACTTAGATCAGAAATGTGGTATGACAGTATAAAAAAGCCCAGCTTTAAACCAGCTGTGTTAATTGCAAACAGGAGGTGACAACTCTATATGGTCTGAATGATATAAAATGCATTTTTATTAGTTTTTATACAGAATAACGATCAGTTCCAAAACAAAGAAAAATGTGTTACTAACTAGCAGATGAGGCTGCATGCAACAATTTTGGTCATATAAATGCTTCTTTAATACAA
The DNA here is from genome assembly GCF_014754425.2 of Oryx dammah. Lineage (NCBI taxonomy): Eukaryota > Metazoa > Chordata > Mammalia > Artiodactyla > Bovidae > Oryx > Oryx dammah. Next base: position 13,195,388 of record NW_024070199.1, read on the forward strand.
TGCTACTTTCATGATTTCCTTTTATTTTTAACTACCAGGTTCCTTTTTCAAAGAATTTATAAACTTATATCCAGTCTTAATAGTATTAGATATTGTTGTTGTTCAGTCACTAAGTGGTGCCTGAGTCTTTGTGACCCCAAAGGACGGAAGCACACCAGGCTTCCCTGTCCATTATCTTCTGGCATTTGCTCAAACTCATGTCCATTGAGTTGGTAAAGCCATCCAACCTTCTCAACCTCTGTCGCTCCCTTCTCCTCCTCCCTCAATCTTTTCCAGTATCAGGGTCTTTTCCAATAAGTTGGCTCTTTGCCTCAGGTGGCCAAAGTATTGGAGTATTAGGTATTAAGGAGATATTATTCTCATTTTGCAGAGAAGGCAATGGCAGCCCACTCCAGTACTCTTGCCTGGAAAATCCCATGGATGGAGGAGCCTGGTAGGCTGCAGTCCATGGGGTCGCTAAGAGTCGGACACGACTGAGTGACTTCACTTTCACTTTTCACTTTCCTGCATTGGAGAAGGAAATGGCAACCCACTCCAGTGTTCTTGCCTGGAGAATCCTGGGGATGGGGGAGCCTGGTGGGAGGCTGTAATGGGGTTGCACAGAGTGGGACACGACTGAAGCGAGTTAGCAGGAGCAGCAGCAGCAGCAGCAGCATTCTCATTTTGTGATTCACCAACTAAGGTTAACCAGGTTAACTAAAGCTAGTAAATGATAGATCCAGATTTGAATATAGGTCTTCAAAATGAAAACTCTACCCTCTTTATAATTCTTCCTCCGTAACAGTACCACCATGATTTCAGATACAAATGCTCACAAGGCCTCTTACTTCTACAGTTCAGGTGCTGTAATCCAGTTTCTCCCTAGGGTTCAGCCTTCCTCACTTAACTTTTCAAGTCCTAAAATTTCTAACTCTTTCTCTTTCTTTCCCTCTTAGAAATGGGTGTTTTGCCTGCCAATATAAATATTCTGACATCTTGCCTTGCAAGACCTTATTGTTCTGTCAGACACTCAGAGGTAGACATTCTATTCTTATTAACCTTTCTCCAGGTGTGTGCCCTTGGTATAACCCCTTCTGTCAACTGGTCAATCTTTTCCCAGGTTTTGTCCCATCTCCTTTTCCTAGGTGGCACAAGTAGTAAAGAATCCACCTGCTGATGCAGGAGACACAGGAGATGTGAGTCCAATTCCTGGTTCGGGAAGATTCCCTGGAGGATGAAATGGCAACCCACTCCAGTATTTCTGCCTGAGGAATAGCATGGACAGAGAAGCCTGGCAGGTGACAATCCAGGGAGTCACAGAGTTAGACATGACTGAACGACAGCATGCCCACCCTTTTCTATGATGTATGACACGACATATTCACAACAACATGTGTTTAGGAAACATACATAATAACTTCCAAATACCAGGTCTGCCAATAACTGTGTGCATTTAACTACATTTAAGCTTCAGTTTCTCACTATTAAATAGAAATAGATGCCTACCATACAGAACTACTTTAAGTGCTACATTCAATGAAATTACATAATTTCCTAGCAGAATGCTAGTACCAGGGTAGATGTTGAATAAATTGTACTGTTATTATCATCATTGCAATATAATTTTCCTGACAGATGGACTCAAGTTTCTTGGGGGAAAAATAAGTGTCCCTGGACCAATGTGTTTTAGTATCCCCAATTTGAGAAATGAGAAACATAAACATATTAAAAATATTGAGATAGTCTTTGGTAAATTCACTTAAAGCTTATAAATATCCCACATAACACAGAATAAACTTTGGAAGGCCTGTCCTCAGAGAAGTCATCCATTGTCTTCCATTTGCTCTTCTGCATATAGAATCCATGCTGCAGGCACAAGTATTCTATTAATTTATAGTGGCACTAGAAGTAACCATAAAATAACCGCCATGGGTCATACTAATAAGATATGTCAGTTCAAAGTCAAGAATGCCAACTAATGATGAAATGCCTAAAGCAAACACATATTGATAAAAACTATTTCAATTTTAGAACATGACAAGTTTCTTAAATATCAAACTAGGTATTGCTGGAGGTATAAAGTCAAATTTTATTAACATTTATCTTTCCACCAGGAAATTTACTCACCCTGACAGTACTGAACAAATTGATAAGATTATACAATTCTGTTTAGTTTCAGGTTCAAAGACAAAACTACTAAATTTTCTATTATCACTGATAGTAAGAAGAATAGAAAAAATTTTCTAAATGCAAATTAGACCATGCTCCTCTTCTGCTTCAAAACATCCAATGGTCTTTCAGTTTAACACAATATCACATCCTATAATTTGTTCCTTATTTGCCTCTTCAGCCAGAAGTTCAATATGGCTCTTTAATACAAGCACTGTCAACATTTAATGTCTTCCTGGGATGGTCTAGCTGGCCATACCATAATTTCACATCTTTCTACAGGAGTCTTTTCTGCTATTTGGAATGCCCATTTCTCTCTTTATTTCCCAACTGTATTATTTTACTTCAAGTTCTAGTTCCATTAAACACTCCACAACTGCTGAAAATCTCTAGTAATGATGCTTGACATATGGCAAAACAAACTTGTTTTTCAGTATTAGGGAAGATAATTTTAATCTTATACCTTCTACTTGTGTGAATATAGATAAGTGGAATAATGTCTTTGAGCCTTGCTTTCCTATTTTTGAAAAATGATATACAGGAATAATGCCTACCCTAAAGATATTCTGTGATGGTTAAATGAGATGAGTAAATGTCACAGTGTCACAGATGGACAACTTTACTCTGAGCTTTTGGATAACAAATATTACATGTATTCATATTATGTCTCTGGGGTTTAATACAGTGTTTGTCATATTCCCATTGAATAAAACTGGTTATAGTTTAATAAAAATAATAGTGATAGTAATAGTTGTAGTTATCATTGTCATCTTGACAACTTGCAAACAACTTCTATCCTGCCTTAATACAGATAATGATAAATACGATTTTTAAACAACTATTTTATATTAAAATAGTTATTATATTAAATTAAATATTACATTAAATCAATTATCAACTTTGTTTTCCAGTCCCTTCCCCTCTCTAAAAAATGGAGGCTGGAAGTTCCAAATTTCTAATCATGGATTGATCTTCCTAGTGACAGCTCCCATCTAGAAGTTCACCAAGAGTCATCACCTATTAGAACAAAAGATGTTTCTGTCATCAGGGAAATTCCAAGGGATTTAAGATCTTTGTGTAAAACACCCCAATCATTCAAGAAATTAGAAGGATATTAGGAACTCTGTCAGGAACTAAGATCAAGGACCAAATAATTACTAACAGGGGCAGAAACAAATATACACACACACAACACATATATACACTTGTTGTTTATTTGGTAACTAGTGGTTGACTCTTTTGTGACTTTATGACTGTAGCCCACCAGGCTCCTCTGTCCATGGGATTTCTCAGGCAAGAATCCTGAAGTGGGTTGCCCTTTTCTTCTCCAGAGGATCTCCTTGATCCAGGGATTGAACCTGCAGCTCCTGCATTGCAAGCGGACTCTTCACTACTGAGCCACCTGGGGAGCTATATAGATATATATATAGAGAGAGATTTCACTCACCTCACATGCTAGCAAAGTAATGCTCAAAATTCTCCAAGCCAGGCTTCTACAGTACATGAACCGTGAACTTCCCCAATGTGCAATCTGGATTTAGAAAACGCAGAGGAACACCAGATATCAAATTGCCAACATCTGTTGGATCATTGAAAAAGCAAGAGAGTTCCAGAAAAACATTTACTTCTGCTTTACTGACTATGCCAAAGCCTTTGACTGTGTGGATCACAACAAACTGTCAGTTCAGTTCAGTTCAGTTGCTCAGTTGTGTCCGACTCTTTGCGACCCCATGAATCCCAGCATGCCAGCCCTCTCTGTCCATCAACAACTCCCGGAGTTCACTCAGACTCATGTCCTTCGAGTCGGTGATGCCATCCAGCCATCTCATCCTCTGCCGTCCCCTTCTCCTCCTGCCCCCAATCCCTCCCAGCATCAGAGTCTTTTCCAATGAGTCAACTCTTCACATGAGGTGGCCAAAGTACTGGAGTTTCAGCTTTAGCATCATTCCTTCCAAAGAAGAGCCAGGATTGATCTCCATTAAAATGGACTGGTTGGATCTCCTTGCAGTCCAAGGGACTCTCAAGAGTCTTCTCCAGCACCACAGTTCAAAAGCATCAATTTTTTGGCACTCAGCTTTCTTCACAGTCCAACTCTCACATCCATACATGACCACAGGAAAAACCATAGCCTTGACAAGATGTGGAACATACTTAAAGAGATGGGAATACCAGACCACCTGACCTGCCTCCTGAGAAATCTGTATGCAGGTCAAGAAGCAACAGTTAGAACCAGACATAGAAAACAGACTGGTTCCAAATTGGGAAAGGAGTATGTCAAGGCCTTATATTGTCACCCTGCTTATTTAACTTATGCACAGAGTACATCATGTGAAATGTTGGACTGAATGAAGCACAAACTGGAATCAAGATTGCCGGGAGAAACATCAATAACCTGAGATATGCAGATGATACCACCGTTATGGCAGAAACAAAGAGGAACTAAACAGCCTCTTGATGAAAGAGGAGAGTGAAAAAGTTGGCTTAAAACACAGAATTCAAAAAACAAAGATCATGATATCCGGTCCCATCACTTCATGGCAAACAGACAGGGAAACAATGGAAACAGTGACAGACTTTATTTTCTTGGACTCCAAAATTACTGCAGATGGTGACTGCAGCCATGAAATTAAAAGGTTATTGCTCCTTGCAAGAAAAGCTATGACCAATCTAGACATCATATTAAAAAGCAGAGACATTACTTTGCCAACAAAGATCCATCTAGTCAAAGCTATGGTTTTTCCAGTAGTCATGTATGGATGTGAGAGCTGGACCATAAAGAAAGCTGAGTGCCAAAGAATTGATGCTTTTGAACTGCGGTGTTGGAGAAGACTCTTGAGAGTCCCTTGGACTGCAAGGAGATCCAACCAGTCCATTCTAAAGAAAATCAGTCCTGACTATTTATTGGAAGGACTGAACCTGAAACTCCAATACTCTGGCCACCTGATGCAAAGATTTGACTCACTGGAAAAGACCCTGATGCTGGGAAAGATTGAAGACAGGAGAAGGGGACGACAGAAGATGAGATGTTTGGATGGCATCACTGACTTGATGGACATGAGTTTGAGCAGGCTCCAGGAGTTCGTGATGGACAGGGAAGCCTTCAGTCCATGGGGTCGCAAAGAGTCGGACATGACTGAGTGACTGAATTGAACTGAACTGATATATATATACATATAATTTCACAACACAGTATTCATCAAGAAGCTTTAAAAACTGAATTAGAGGATAATCTTAAAAATTTTTTAAGATGTTTAAATACATATACCAATTCTAAAATGGTTGTCTCATATGTATTTCTTGGACTTGTGTGTACTTTTTGACTTTAGTAGGACTCTAAAACTATAACGGGCTTTCCAGGTGGAGCTAGTGCTAACAAACTTGCCTGCCAATGCAGAAGATCTGAGATACAGGTTTGATCCCTGGGTCAGAAAGATTCCCTGGAGAAGGAAATGGTAACCCACTGTGGTGTTCTTGCCTGAGAACCCCATGGACAGAGAAGCCTAGAGAGCTACAGTCCATAGGATCGCAAAGAGTTGGACACAACTGAAGCAACTTAGCACAGAGTGCAAAATATAATGAATTATTCATGAGTATGACAGACCACTAAACACAATATAGAGAAAGCAAAATTCCTTTTATTTATAATTGCCCACTGCTGATAGTCTCAGATTCAGCCTATTTCAGCTTTAAGACACCCAACATGGCTTACCAACAGACACAGAAATCCATGCATAATTTCTTCAATTACTCTGGCTACCTACTGCTTGTTTCACATAACTGACAATGATTCAAGGTATTGATTTTTTCAGGCTGCAATTTTTAAAGAAGTTTTTAGAAGAAGAGCATATTAACTAATCAACCATCCATTCATCTTTAACATGACAGAACTGAGGACGAATTCTTTAGGAGGAAAAAAAATAAAAGTAAAATCCCCAGGGACTGTAATTACAGTTAAAGAACTATTTCATATCTCTTGAATGTTTGTCTCTGGGAATTTCTCTAACAGTTCAGACTTTGAGAGCAGAAACTCTGATGTAGATTACAGGAAAAAAAAAAAACTGGAAAAAACAATAATTAAATAATATAGTGGAACATTAACATAAGTTTAAAAAAAGAATAACAAGAGTAGATAATATTTGGATACTGTTTTTACCTGTTATGCTGCTATGAGAAATGTAAGGCTAGTTTTCATAATCATCAAGTTATATATGTGTGTATATATATATATATAATGTTAAAATATTCACTTTGAAAATGAGGAAATTGAAGCTCAATGGGACTAATAAGGCATACAATGGCAAGATCTTTCTGTCAGTCAAGAGTCAGGGTTGAAAGCCTAGGATTTGGATTCTCTAAGGAGATCTAATTTAGAAATCTGAGTCTGTCTCTCATAATTATGTGATTTTATTCAGTTTTCTTAACTGTTTCATAGTCAAATACCCTATAATTCCCTTGTAAATTGAGGAATATATAATTTAGTTGATAGCTTTATGTCAAAGTCCAGTTTTGTTCCCTTGTCACTCTTGAGTGCAGTTTTACTGAAAGTATAGATACATAGTCTCTGTATATGTGTTTAAATTGAATGAATACGGAGAACAGTTAAGAAGCCTAAAAGAAGTCGAGGCTCTAGCCAGAACAAGAAGCACCCAGGAGACTCCCTGTTAACAGATAGAAGTCACAAGAGCTGGATTAGGCAGGTGTGAGGAAGAGCTGTTTATAAATTAGATCTCCTGCTTCCTAAAAGATAAATCTTCTGCATGGCCTTACTAATTATAACAGGGTAGTAATAAAGTGTAATGAAGAAAGTAAATCAAAGCAAGACAATCTGTGACCTAGATTTGAGGAGGAAAGATAGAGCAGGCTCTAGCTTAAAGAGAGGAGAAGGGGAGGTGTTCAAGTCAAGGAGGAAAGTATATTCTTTATATATAATACAATTTTCTCTCAGTCACAGAGTTTGCCCCAGCTTAAGCTAGTGGCAGTATCCCTAGAAAAAGAAGGGAAAAGCAAGAAGAATGAAGTGAAGCAAGTCTGTCACTGGGGTAGATTTCATATGACAGGTGAGCTGTCAGAAGAATCTGAAATGGTTTGCTTGGTGTGAATGGCTTAATTCCATGAATTGGTGAGGCATTTGCTAAGGTTAGTTACCACAGTGCAAGGCAGAAATATTCAACATATTGTGAGAATAAAATAATGTGTTTAAATCACCTGACACATAGTAAGAACTCCTTAAACAGTATTTCTTTAATTAATATTTTCTTCTAAATCTATGCTCTTTCTAATACACTATGTTTTCTACTTATATAAACCCTGTACTCCAAAGTCAACCCAGCATGCCTTTTCACCAATCCCCTGTAAGTCAGTAAATAGATCTACAGACACTCTAATAATGTTTAGTGTGAGATATAGGGATATAAACAAAGAACAAAAAAACTGAAGTTAAGTCATAAAGAGTCTTCTTAGTCATTTTATAGAGTGAAGATTTTACAAAATAAAAGGGGGATGAAGATTGCTGCTAGATTGTTATCAAGAGAATCTCACAGGTCCATTCTTGAATTCAAAAGAGGTCTCACACTCTTCTGGCAATTTGACTCAGCTTGTTTAGATGCCATTAGCCCACACAGGCCATGGGCACCTACGGTATAAGAGATCATGAGCCCCTCTCTGGGGTTCTGAAGAAACAAATTCACTTAGAAACTAACTAGAACAGATAAACAGAAATCTTCCACTGTCACTCCCATCCTCATTTCTTTAAAACTACAATTATGAGGTGGATGAAACTGGAGCCTATTATACAGAGTGAAGTAAGCCAGAAAGAAAAACACCAGTACAGTACACTAATGCATATATATGGAATTTAGAAAGATGGTAATGATAACCCTGTATGCGAGACAGCAAAAGAGACACAGATGTACAGAACAGTCTTTTGCACTCTGTGGGAGAGGGAGAGGGTGGGATGACTTCGGAGAATGGCATTGAAACATGTATAATATCATATCTGAAATGAATTGCCAGTCCAGGTTCGATGCATGATACAGGATGCTTGGGGCTGGTGCACTGGGATGACCCAGAGAGATGGGACGGGGAGGGAGGTGGGAGGGAGGTTCAGAATGGGCAACATGTGTATATCCGTGGCAGATTCATGTTGATGTATGGCAAAACCAATAAAATATTGTAAAGTAATTAGCCTCCAATTAAAATCAATAAATTTATAATTACAAAAAAACTACAATTAAGACAAGTTGGTGAAACTGGAAAACCTGAATTTGCTAGCATTCCTGGGTGGTGCAGTGGTAAAGAATGCATTTGCTAATGCAGGAGACGCAAGAGACGCGGGGTCCAGTACCTGGGTTGGAAAGATTCCCTGGAAGACAGAATGGCAATCCACTCCAGTGTGCTTGTCTGGGAAATCCCCATGGACAGAGGAGCCTGGTGGGCTACAGTCTATGGAGTTGCAAAGAGTCAGACACAACTGAGCACGCTTGCACTAGAATACCACTAGCCTCCATTTCTCATTCTAAAAGGATAAGAAATAATGCCTGAAAAACGTGCCTTTAGAATTAAATAGAATTGAGGTCTCAAACAGAAAAATCTTTAGCCCATTAATTGACGCTTATAATTGTCTGCTGATTTTGAAGATTAAGCCGAGCAACTGTATAGAATCAATCAATCAAGTACCACCTTAAAAATTAAAATTTAAGACTGTGCTGGTAAGTTAAGTAGAACAGAAAAGAATGCTTTCTTGCATCTTTGTGTACTGCTTCCTTCAGAAAGAAGTAACTTCAGTGCTTGTACTGGTAACAAACATATGAATTTCCATGGGTTTACCTTTGGAAATTTAGGAAGGACTTATTTATTAACTACTTATTATTGATTGCTTATCTGCCTTTTCTATTAAAAATAGCTTCTCAAATAATTACTATAGGCCAGAAACTCACGAGGCAATTTTCTATATAAAAATACTTTCAATTCCCTTTCATTTTATATCATTCTATCAAAGTTAAACAAATCCAAAATGCACAGGTTATATATGAACAGCTAAATGAATTTTCACAAAGGAATATTCCCCACATAACAAGCACCCAAGTAAAGAAATAGAAAATCACCACCAACCCAGAAGTCATACACAATTTTGGTCACTTAACCCTGTCACTTTATATGGATTGTTTTTTAGCATTGAGATTTGTAGTTCCTTATACAAAAATGTCAGCAAATTTGGAAAATTCAGCAGTGGCCACAGGACTGGAAAAGGTCAGTTTTCATTCCAATAACAAAGAAAGGCAATGCCAAAGAATGCTCAAACTACTGCACAATTGCACTCATCTCACATGCTAGTAAAGTAATGCTCAAAATTCTCCAAGCCAGGCTTCAGCAATACGTAAACCGTGAACTTCCAGACGTTCAAGCTGGTTTTAGAAAAGGCAGAGGAACCAGAGATCAAATTGCCAACATCCGCTGGATCATGGAAAAAGCAAGAGAGTTCCAGAAACACATCCATTTCTGCTTTATTGACTATGCCAAAGCCTTTGACTGTGTGGATCACAATAAACTGTGGAAAATTCTGAAAGAGATGGGAATACCAGACCACCTGACCTGCCTCTTGAGAAACCTATATGCAGGTCAGGAAGCAACAGTTAGAACTGGACATGGAACAACAGACTGGTTCCAAATAGGAAAAGGAGTACATCAAGGCTGTATATGGTCACCCTGCTTATTTAACTTATATGCAGAGTACATCATGAGAAACGCTGGGCTGGAAGAAGCACAAGCTGGAATCAAGATTGCCGGGAGAAATATCAATAACCTCAGATATGCAGATGACACCACCCTTATGGTTGAAAGTGAAGAAGAACTAAAAAGCCTCTTGATGAAAGTGAAAGAGGA
>NW_024070199.1:13205816-13263712 GCF_014754425.2 Oryx dammah
GCAACAGTTAGAACTGGACATGGAACAACAGACTGGTTCCAAATAGGAAAAGGAGTACATCAAGGCTGTATATGGTCACCCTGCTTATTTAACTTATATGCAGAGTACATCATGAGAAACGCTGGGCTGGAAGAAGCACAAGCTGGAATCAAGATTGCCGGGAGAAATATCAATAACCTCAGATATGCAGATGACACCACCCTTATGGCAGAAAGTGAAGAGGAGCTAAAAAGCCTCTTGATGAAAGTGAAAGAGGAGAGTGAAAAAGTTGGCTTAAAGCTCAACATTCAGAAAACGAAGATCATGGCATCTGGTCCCATCACTTCATGGGAAATAGATGGGGAAACAGTGGAAACAGTGTCAGACTTTATTTTTGGGGGCTCCAAAATCACTGGAGATGGTGATTGCAGCCATGAAATTAAGACGCTTACTCCTTGGAAGGAAAGTTACGACCAATCTAGATAGCATATTCAAAAGCAGAGACATTACTTTGCCAACAAAGGTCCATCTAGTCAAGGCTATGGTTTTTCCTGTGGTCATGTATGGATGTGAGAGTTGGACTGTGAAGAAAGCTGAGCACCAAAGAATTGATTCTTTTGAACTGTGGTGTTGGAGAAGACTCTTGAGAGTCCCTTGGACTGCAAGGAGGTCCAACCAGTCCATCCTAAAGGAAATCAGTCCTGGGTGTTCATTGGAAGGACTCATGCTAAAGCTGAAACTCCAATACTTTGGCCACCTGATGCAAAGAGTTGACTTATTGGAAAAGACCCTGATGCTGGGAAGGACTGGGGGCAGGAGGAGAAGGGGACAACAGAGGATGAGATGGCTGGATGGCATCACCGAATCAATGGACATGAGTTTGAGTAAACTCCGATAGTTGGTGATGGACAGAGGGGCCTGGCATGCTGTGATTCATGGGGTCGCAAAGAGTCAGACACGACTGAGTGACTGAACTGAACTGATACAAAAATGTAAAAGCCCCATTTGTCAGGTATTTTTTTTTCAAATATCTTTTCCTCATCATAATTTTCTTGATGTTCATGTCATCTGCAGTTGTCAGATGATAGAAATCACAGAAGAATATCTAAAGGCTATTTAGGCTTTAGTTGATTTTTGAATCTGAAACTATAGAGGGAGAGGCTGGTGGGCAGAAGGCAGAAAGAAACCATCCAGGGGCTGGGGGCAGGGGTGGTAGTGGTGAGGGGTTTCATAAATTGCTTGCAGAGAGGAATGGATGGGAATTAAAGAGGCTTCAGGCACCAGAGATGTTGAGGCTAAATCAGTACAGGGTCTGCCACCACTATGGATCTGACCTTACTTGAACAGCCCAACTTCCCACTCTTTCTGCTTTTTGAGGAGAGATAAAATTCCCACTCTTTCTGCTTTTTGAGGAGAGATTAAATTCCCACTCCCTGAGCTTCTGAACAAGATGCAGCCTGTGCACTCCAGTAGCCCACAATCCAATGGGAGTGCCCAGGGCCAAAAGAGATGATGAGTTCAGTGCAGAGGGTCTCTAATCGAATCATTTTGAATGATCTCTAATAGAGATCTGTCATTGGTGTTCAATCACTAAGTCATGTCTAACTCTGCGACTCCATGGACTGCAGCATGCCAGGCTTCTCTGTCCTTCACTATCTCCTGGAGTTTGCTTGAATGCATGTCCATTGAGTCAATGATGCCATCCAACCATCTCATCCTCTGTCATTCCATTCTTCTCCCACCTTCAGTGTTTTCCAGCATCAGGGACTTTTCCAATGAGTTGACTCTTCACATCAGATGGCCAAAGTATTGGAGCTTCAGCTTCAGCAACAGTACTTCCAATGAATATTTAAGGTTGATTTCCTTTAGGATAGACTGGTTTGATCTCCTTGCTGTCCCAGGGACTCTCAAGAGTCTTCTCCAGCACCACAGTTTGAAAGCATAAATTCTTCTGCACTCAGCCTTCTTTATTGTCCAACTTTGTACACACCTACTGGAAAAAAACATTGCTTTGATTATATGGACCTTTTTCAGCAAAGAGATGTCTCTTCTTTATAACACAGTGTCTATGTTTATCATAGCTTCTCTTCCAAACATCAAGCATCTTTTAATTTCATGACAGCAGTCACCATCTGCAGTGATTTTGGAGCCTAACAAAATAAAACCTGTCACTGCTTCCACTTTTTCCCCTTCTCCCTGCCATGAAGTGATGGGTCTGGATGCCATGATATTAGTTTTTTGTGATGAGCTTTAAGCTAGCTCTTTCACTCTCCTCTTTCACTCTCATCAAGAGGTCTACACAGAGTATAAAGAGAAAGGAGGTTTTTAGGCAGCATCAGTCACAGAAATGGATAGTTCAGGTAAACTGCTGTAAGGGGTAAAACTATTTACAGTTAAGGATCATTTGATTTAAGAGTGTAACTCAAGGACTCATTGGATGTAGACTACTTATACCTCACACATCATCCTTAATACAGGAATCATAAAACAGAGATGCTGTCAGGAGAATGAGACATCACATGTTTCTGAGTAGGCTCTTAATACAATATAAATATAGACAAATGTCCTCTTGGTGTTGTCCAGTCTGTTGGTTTACAGCTAAAAAAAAAAGAAAAATGGAGTGTGTTGCACTAGAATTCCAAAGCCAGTTGGGTAAAGGCATTACAACTAGTGTCACTGAAATCCTTAGGACACAGATCTATGGCTATAATTTTGTTTTGCTAGGTTGGTAATATATCTGTATTTGTGTAATCTTAATGAGAGTATTTTCCAGAGGCTTTCTGGCTGTTGCCCCAGCGGGCTTCCTCAAATGGTAAATCAGAGTTCATTTATGCAGGTGCTCAGAGGAGAGCCCCAGGGATAGGGAGAAGAATGGGTCTTTTTAGTAGGGTGTCTCACCCACCCCTCCCATATCCTGATAACGTCTGAGCTGATAGTCTGAAACTGTGAAACCACTGCATCCCTCTGGAAATGAGAGACTTAATTCCTCTGATTAAAATACGATGACATTCCCTTTGCTCTTGGGGTAACAAATGAAATGCCTTATCTTGAATTACCAATTTCTTCATGATCTACTCCGTGCGTCTTTCTTCAGCTCAGTTCAGTTCAGTCGCTCAGTCGTGTCCGACTCTTTGCGACCCCATGAATCGCAGCATGCCAGGCCTCCCTGTCCATCACCAACTCCCGGAGTTCACTCAGACTCACGTCCATCAAGTCGGCGATGCTATCCAGCCATCTCATCCTCTGTCGTCCCCTTGTCCTACTGCCCCCAATCCCGCCCAGCATCAAAGTCTTTTCCATTGAGTCAACTCTTCGCATGAGGTGGCCAAAGTACTGGAGTTTCAGTTTGAGCATCAGTCCCTCCAAAGAAATCCCAGGACTGATCTTCAGAATGGGCTGGTTGGATCTCCTTGCAGTCCGAGAGACAGTCTTCTCCAACACCACAGTTCAAAAGCATCAATTCTTCAGCGCTCAGCTTTCTTCACAGTCCAACTCTCACATCCATACATGGCTACTGGAAAAATTATAGCCTTGACTAGACGGACCTTAGTCGGCAAAGTAATGTCTCTGCTTTTGAATATGCTATCTAGGTTGGTCATAACTTTTCTTCCAAGGAGTAAGCGTCTTTTAATTTCATGGCTGCAATCACCATCTGCAGTGATTTTGGAGCCCCAAAAATAAGGTCTGACACTGTTTCCACTATTTCCCCATCTATTTCCCATGAAGTGATGGGACCGGATGCCATGATCTTCGTTTTCTGAATGTTGAGATTTAGGCCAAATTTTTCACTCTCCTCTTTCACTTTCATCAAGAGGCTTTTTAGTTCCTCTTCACTCTCTGCCATAAGGGTGGTGTCATCTGCATATCTGAGGTTATTGATATTTCTCCCGGCAATCTTGACTCCAGCTTGTGCTTCTTCCAGCCCAGTGTTTCTCATGATGTACTCTGCATATAAGTTAAATAAGCAGGGTGACAATATACAGCCTTGACGTACTCCTTTTCCTATTTGGAACCAGAATGTTGTTCCATGTCCAATTCTAACTGTTGCTTCCTGACCTGCATATAGGTTTCTCAAGAGGCAGGTCAGGTGGTCTGGTATTCCCATCTCTCTCAGAATTTTCCACAGTTTATTGTGATCCACACAGTCAAAGGCTTTGGCATAGTCAATAAGGCAGAAATAGATGTTTTTCTGGAACTCTCTTGCTTTTTCCATGATCCAGCAGATGTTGGCAATTTGATCTCTGATTCCTCTGCCTTTTCTAAAACCAGCTTGAACATCAGGGAGTTCTTGGTTCATGTATTGCTTGGAGAAGCCTGGCTTGGAGAATTTTGAGCATTACTTTACTAGCATGTGAGATGAGTGCAATTGTGCGGTAGTTTGAGCATTCTTTGGCATTGCCTTTCTTTGGGATTGGAATTAACACTGACCTTTTCCAGTCCTGTGGCCACTGCTGAATTTTCCAAATTTGCTGGCATATTGGGTGCAGCATTTTCACAGCATTATCTTTCAGGATTTGAAATAGCTCAACTGGAATTCCATCACCTTCACTAGCTTTGTTGGTAGTGATGCTTTCTAAGGCCCACTTGACTTCACATTCCAGGATGTCTGGCTCTAGATGAGTGATCACACCATCGTGATTATCTGGGTCATGAAGATCTTTTTTGTACAGTTCTTCTGTGTATTCTTGCCACCTCTTCGTAATATCTTCTGCTTCTGTTAGGTCCATACCATTTCTGTCCTTTATCGAGCCCATCTTTGCATGAAATGTTGCCTCGGTATCTCTAACTTTCTTGAAGAGATCTCTAGTCTTTCCCATTCTGTTCTTTTCCTCTATTTCTTTGCATTGATCGCTGAAGAAGCCTTTCTTATCTCTTCCTGCTATTCTTTAGAACTCTGCACTCAGATGCTTATATCTTTCCTTTTCTCCTTTGCTTTTCACTTCTCTTCTTTTCACAGCTATTTGTAAGGCCTCCCCAGACAGCCATTTTGCTTTTTTGCATTTCTTTTCCATGGGCATGTTCTTGATCCCTGTCTCCTGTACAATGTCACGAACCTCATTCCATAGTTCATCAAGCACTCTGTCTATCAGATCTAGGCCCTTAAATCTATTTCTCACTTCCACTGTATACTCATAAGGGGTTTGATTTAGTCGTACCTGAATGATCTAGTGGTTTTCCCTACTTTCTTCAATTTCAGTCTGAATTTGGTAATAAGGAGTTCATGATCTGAGCCACAGTCAGCTCCTGGTCTTGTTTTTGTTGACTGTATAGAGCTTCTCCATCTTTGGCTGCAAAGAATATAATCAATCTGATTTCAGTGTTGACCATCTGGTGATGTCCATGTGTAGAGTCTTCTCTTGTGTTGTTGGAAGAGGGTGTTTGCTATGACCAGTGCATTTTCTTGGCAAAACTCTATTAGTCTTTGCCCTGCTTCATTCCACATTCCAAGGCCAAATTTGCCTGTTACTTCAGGTGTTTCTTGACTTTCTACTTTTGCATTCCATTCCCCTATAATGAAAAAGACATCTTTTTTGGGTGTTAGTTCTAAAAGGTCTTGTAGGTTTTCACAGAACCGTTCAACTTCAGCTTCCTCAGCGTTACTGGCTGGGGCACAGACTTGGATTACCATGATATTGAATGGTTTGCCTTGGAAATGAACAGAGATCATCCTGTCGATTTTGAGATTGCATCCAAGTACTGCATCTCAGACTCTTTTGTTGACCATGATGGCTACTCCATTTCTTCTGAGGGATTCCTGCCCACAGTAGTAGATATAATGGTCATCTGATTTAAATTCACCCATTCCAGTCCATTTTAGTTCACTGATTCCTAGAATGTCGACATTCACTCTTGCCATCTCTTGTTTGCCCACTTTCAATTTGCCTTGATTCATGGACCTGACATTCCAGGTTCCTATGCAATATTGCTCTTTACAGCATTGGACCTTGCTTCTATCACCAGTCACATCCACAACTGAGTATTGTTTTTGTTTTGGCTCTATCCCTTCATTCTTTCTGGAGTTATTTCTCCACTGTTCTCCAGTAGCATATTGGGCACCTACTGACCTGGGGAGTTCCCCTTTCAGTATCCTATCATTTTGCCTTTTCATACTGTTTATGGGGTTCTCAAGGCAAGAATACTGAAGTGGTTTGCCATTCCCTTCTCCAGTGGACCACGTTCTGTCAGACCTCTCCACCATGCCCGCCTGTCTTGGGTAGCCCCACAGGGCATGGCTTAGTTTCATTGAGTTAGACAAGGCTTTGGTCCTAGTGTGATTAGATTGACTAGTTTTCTGTGAGATGGTTTCAGTGTGTCTGCCCTCTGATGCCCTGTCGCAACACCTACCATCTTACTTGGGTTTCTCTTACCTTGGGCGTGGGGTATCTCTTCTCGGCTGCTCCAGCATCTTTCTTCAGGATCACCTAAAACCAATTTCTTCATTGCTATACTCTAATCACAGTAAACTATTTTCACATTCTTAAACTGAGCCATGGGCTTCCAAGGTGCCTCAGTGATACAGAATCCTCCTGCCAATTCAGGAGACACAGGAGACAGACACAGGTTTGATCCCTGAATTAGGAAGATTCCCTTGAGGAGGAAATTGCAACCCCCTCCCCCCAGCATTCTTGCCTGGAGAAACCCCATGGATAGACAAGCCAGGTGGGCCACAGTCCATGGGGTCACAAAGAGTCAGACACCACTGAGCATGCTCACACGTGAACCATGGTCTTCCCTGTCTGTTTCTGCGTTAGTTGTTCCCTCTTGGCCACCTTCACTGTGCTCTCTCCATCCTGTTCATTTCTGTTCTTGTGTTCAAGCCTCACCTTTGGCATTGACTGCTCTGAAAAACATATAAAGTCTTGAATAGAATCGAGGTGTTTCTGCAGTGAATCTATCATACCATCTTATCAAGTATTTTATAATACCAGTTATTTGTGTGGAACTGAGAATCCTTGTTCACATGGCTTCTCCAATCTATCAACTACTTGAAATCAGAAACTTTAATCTTCTGACCAATGAATCTCCAACTCCTAGGACAGTCTTTGGCTCAGAATAGATGCTCAATAAATATCAAAATATTTTAAGAGATGAAAGAATGAATGGAGGAATATACTCCAGAGAAAATATCCTATTTTATGCAACTGGCCTTTCCTAGCTTTTATGGGCGACTTCACTGACTTCTTTCCGAGGGACTCATCCTCTTTGTAAACTAATGACTGATTCTCATATGGACAGGGATTGCTCATTTTATAGTCTAGATGTGTTCCTGTTAAGGTTTCTTTTCTTTTTTAAAAAAGTTGGATTCTAGTTTCCTTTAGATCTATGATGTAACTACCTTCATTTCAGATGTTGAAAAAATCACCAGTTACTTTTTATAGTTTAGTTGAAATATTACTGCTAATAGGATCCTCCACCCCATACATTTCTCTCAATTTTACAGTCAGTAAATGAATCCTTGTATGCATAAGGAAAGTACATTTTTACAGAAGCCAGGGGATAAGCAAGTGAGTAATACTTGAAAATTCCAAACAATTTCTCATTCTCTTTTGTGGTTTATTAATTTTCCTTTTAATATATTTTGTTTTATTAATGTGAAGCATAACTATATGATTTGCAAGTGTTTGCCAGTGTGTAAATTTAAACCTGAAACTCATAAGTTAAAATGGACAACTTGAAAAAAATTGTAGGCGTGATGAAATAATGATTAATTTTCCTTTGGTTTTCTTTTTTTTTTTTTTTTTGGCATTGGGTTACATTTCTGTAGAAAGTTTTCTTGAAAAATAAATAAAATAAATTTGTTGGGTTTCATTACAGACAACTCAAATTTGGTTGGGTCTGTGTGTTTGTTTCTCTTCCCTTGGGACATTGCTCTTTAGTATGAGCAGCTGAGAAATCAATTGAATGGGGACTGTGACATTCACACTGTCTGTCTCCTCTGTCCTGCTCTTGGAACTTAAAAGAAAGTCATTTATTCTCTTGTGACTTTCCTGCCAGTACATGATGAAGGCTTTGCAAAGTGTCATTTAAGTGGGACATTCATCACTTACAGCCCCGCTCCCTTGCTTGGCGGAGACTCTCACACTCCAGTACCTGGGATGTAAACAAAGATAATGCTTTTGATTTTCATATTGATCTTGTCTGTCTTAGAGCCTGGCTCCCTCCACAGGGGCTCTTTCTAGACCAAATGGCCTTCCACTGACCTCACTTGTCACGGCCCAGGATCTCTGTTTTCATATGCCCTTTTCCATGGATGTAAGTGTACGTCCTCATGCTTTCCTCCCTCTCTTCTCCTCTCCTTCTTATCTTAAGTAATAAAATGAGTGGTGATGATTTCTTAATTAGGATAACATCTTACAGTTCATAAAGGGCCTTTATATAAGAATAAATACATTTAGTGGGTATGATGGCAGTATACAAAAAATTCAGACGTTGGAACTAAAAGTTTTAGGGATTTGCAACCTGTTTCTACCATTTATTTGTTTCATGTCTAGGACAGGTTATTTAAATTTTTATTTTATTATTTATAAAATGAGGATAATTATTTTATAATCTTGTTGTAGACACATTAAACTTCTTTATTGGTTGGTCTGCTTCTTTATTTATTTAGAAAGTAACGATCAAGTTCCAGAACCTCTTCCAGGCATTGGGAATAGAACACTTCACAAGACAAATTTAAGTTCTTCTTTTGTATAGCTTTCATTCCAGTTGATAAGTGAAACAAAGTAATTATAAATATTTGATAATATTAAATGACATAATATACCAAGTAACTGGTACACAGTAGGTTGCAATCAATGGTATGTTCTTTTTTTTCTATTATTAATAAACGCATTAAGATTATAATCAGTTTTTTTCTCTGTTTATAAAGGAATGTGATGGCTTTGTGATGTGTCAACTTGGTTGTTCTAAACTACAGTCCCCCAAATTGCTTTTCTAGCATGTTTTCACTTAGAGCTTCCTACAGGGATATTCTTCCAGAGAGCTAGGAGATGGAAGGGAGACAGCAGCTGTTTTGTAGCAAACACACACACGTTGTCCACTTATTCAATACAAACAGTAATTCATATACTGCTGTGAAGGCAGCTGCAGGTATAATTAAAGCCCGTAATCAATACAGTTTAAGTTAATCAAAAAGGAGACTGCTTGGATGAGTCTGATCTAGTTAGAACTTATAAAAGTTGGGATAGGCTTTCCCTGAGCTGACAGGCATCAAACAACTGGATCTGCATTACTTTCTCTTTTTCCTTCCTGGATTTTCATTCCTACCTGCCCACCTATGGATAACAAGCTTCATCTCATGCCCATGGAATTACAGGCTACCAGCGTCAGTGTCTTTTCCAGTAAGTTGTCTCTTTGCATCAGGTGGCCAAAGTATTGGAGCTTCAACTTCAGTCCTTCCAATGAATATTCAGCATTCATTTCCTTTAGGATTGACTGATTTGATCTCCTTGCAGTCCAAGGGACTCTTAAGAGTCTTCTCTAGCACCACAATTTGAAAGCATAAATTCTTTGGCACTCAGCCTTCCTTATTGTCCAACTCTCTGTCCAGGACCACTGGAAAGACCAGCTGCAGCTTTGACTATATGGATCTTTGTCCACAAAGTGGTATCTCTATAGGACTTTAAATACATTTAATATAATTGACTTATAGAGATAAATATATTAGTGGTTCCCTTTATGTGGCTGAACCTTACCTGATATAGTAATATATACTGATTTTCAAAATTTTGTTAAAATTCTGAATGATGGATAGAAATTACCATTTTAAATATTTAAATTCATCTGTTTGCACAAAAATATGATGTATGCATTTTCCCATAACATTACAAGCTTTCTGAAAACAGAATATTATATACTACATGAGAGTTATCATGTGAATGCATTTAGGATGATTATTCTGTTTCATTGATGTATAAATAACATTGACGTCTTTGTGCAAAAGTCTTTTTTGTATTCTGTATTATTATCTACAGAGCCCAGAGGTAGCATTGTTAGGCTTAATGGCATGTGAAATTTGTAGCTATCTATAAATGACAGTTTTTGAAATGACTGTAACCTTTGTAATCCCACCAAAAGTGTGTAAGTGGCAACTGAGATCTTGCCTAAGTGACATGTTCATTCAAATGAACTATTCATTTTCAAATAGTCACAATCTGAAAATAGCATGGAGTAGAGTTCAGCTACAAGTTTCTGTTTTTACTATAAAATTTGTGAAAGTCTCATCAAAGTTTATATAAAGATATTTTCCTTGCCTTGTTGCCGTTGAGTGTCCATTATTTGTCACTGTCTTGCCTCTTTATATGTGCCATAGAGTTCTTCATCTTTTACTGCTTTGTAGTAAGAGATAATTATCCTAAGTGTTTTTTTAAATTTTGTTCTTTACCTATAGTTTATAGTACTCCTGTGACTAAACTGCTACTTAAAAATGATCTGCTTCTCCACTGAGCACTTAAAAAAATACTACTACTCTTTCTACCTCTCCCCAACCTCCTGTAACAAACATTTTTCAGGCACCTAAAGCAAACATGCCTGGTCTTTATTTCCAAGATGATTAAAGTGTAACTAGGGAGGCAGATAATATAAAAGTAAATGAACAAATATAATTAAAATTTTGAAAGTACACAACTAAAGAATCACAGTGCAATAGAGAATTAGAAGTGCTTGTGCATTTAAGAGGGCAGATCTCACATAAATAGGGTGACCAAGCAAAGTTTTCTGTGTAGCTGTTGTTGCTGTTTAGTTGCTAAGTAGTGTCTGACTCTTTGCAACCCCATGGACTGTAGCCTTCCAGGCTCCCCTGTCCATAGGATTTCCCAGGCAAGAATACTAGAGTGGGTTGCCATTTCTTTCTTCAAGGGATCTTCCCAAGCCAGGAACTGAACCCACATCTCCTGCATTGGCAGGTGGACTCCTTACCACTGAGCCACCAGGGAAGCCCCTCTGTGGAGGTAACATTTAGTACAAGAACAAAGGACTAAGAGAGAGTATGTATGAAATTTGCTGGCAGAGGAATGTCCCTATCAGATAAGAAAAACAGTCTTCTGAAATTTACCTGTTTGGAAGGACTGAAGGTGGGTCAGAGTGAAACACTGTGGGCTAAGAAAAAAGAGACATAGTGTGAGGCAAGAAAGATCACAGAGAAATGGAGAGTGAAGAAACCTGTGTGCCATGTAAAAGTTGGATTTGTTTTTGATCACAGTAGGAAACCAAAGAGAAGAGATTTTAGCAAGTGAGTAACAGGATCAGATTTTCATGAAAATAGTGATTTAAAAAAATCTGATATTTACTGAAGTGTCTGTTTGCTAAGCACTTTGCATATACTATTTTATTTAATCCTCCAAATCAAAGTGATGTTATTATCAATTTAATCATGCATTGGAGGTTAACATAGCTGTCATTTACGTAAGGCCATATAGTGACCAAGTGACAGATTTAAACCCCTGCTCTTTCCACAATCCCAAACAGTTTTCTGAAACCAGTTACCTATATGTTAAATGAAGTGAAGTGAAGTGGCTCAGTCATGTCTGACTCTTTGCAACCCCACCGACTGTAGCCTACTGGGCACCTCCATCCATGGGATTTTCCAAGCAAGAATACTGGAGTGGGTCGCCATTTCCTTCTCCAGGGGAACTTCCTGAACCAGGGATCGAACCCGGGTCTCCCGCATTATCCACAAGGGAAGCCTATATGTTAAATAAACTACATTAATTTTATCTGCTTTTCTCCCTAGCCCCTTCTATGTCTCTTCATTTTCTCTTTCCTCACCTCACTCAGGGTTTTCATCTCTTACCATTGGGGCTTGATTTTAATGTCTAGCTTGTGATTAACATGGTAACTCAAACATTATTTATTAAACCGACAAAAGAGAAACACGCATCTTCATTCAAAGCTGTTGTTCAAGCTTTGTGTTTAGAAAAGTCTGACTCAGATATCTCAAAATGCTTTGCAGGCTGGGGATCCTTTCTTAAGGCTCAGAGACATGAAAACAGCACAGCCTCCTTGTCACCATTCAGGATCCATTCTGTCATGCTGAAGACAGGTACTCGTAGCTTAGCTGGCTGCACTGAGACAAACCTATTTCCCTAAGACTGAATCCCATCTTAATCTGTCTTGACTGCCCATACTAATTACCTCTGTCTCTAGGCTTGGGCACATGTAAGCATTTCTATTTAATTATCAGCAGGTTGCAATAAAAATGACTGGGCAAAGTCACCCTAGTATGTGCATTAAGCTTTTGAAGTAAGCCTTTTATGAGATGCATGCCAAGATACACTGATTTGGACAGTCTCTGCTCCATACCCAGAATAAAGCATTCATAAAACCTCCTGCTATGAATTTATTATTTTAAAACATAAAGTTTTTCCCTGTAACATTGTATTTCAATATCTAAAATATTTCAGTAGTATTAAAATTACAAAATAATAAAAATACTAAAAGATCCAAATTATCTGCTTTTATAGTTGTCCATAAAGAAACATTCATGTCAATGTATGTCAAAAACCACTACAATATTGTAAAGTAATTAGCCTCCAATTAAAATAAATAAATTAATAAAAAAAGAAACAATTCTACTTTTCTATTCTTTTTACATATGAGTTAGGTTTTTGTTATTGTTGTTAACAATCACTCAATAAAAACGACTGAAATTCAAACAGTGAGATAGGAGCTAGAGATTTTTTGACATCTAGGAGAAGTGTCTCATTCTCCAAAGCTAACAGGGAAGGAAATAAAACACAATCCTTATAGTGACACTGTAAGGAAGTTTCTCGGAGAAGGCAATGGCACCCCACTCCAGTACTCTTGCCTGGAAAATCCACTGGACGGAGGAGCCTGGTGGGCTGCAGTCCATGGGATCGCGAAGAGTCAGACACGACTCAGCGACTTCACTTTCACTTTCATGCATTGGAGAAGGAGATGGCAACCGACTTCAGTGTTCTTGCCTGGAGAATCCCAGGGACGGGGCAGCCTGGTGGGCTGCCGCCTATGGGGTCGCACAGAGTCGGACATGACTGAAGCGACTTAGCAGCAGCAGCAGCAGCCAGGAAGTTTCTAGTCCCAGGCACGGTGGGGCTCAGAGGAGAGAGTAAAGACTTCATCAAGATGTTGAGAATTGAGCTAAGTCTTAAAGACGGAGTCTTCAAATTGAAGAAGAAAAGATAAGGAAAGTCAAGACAGAAGAAAAACCATGAGCCATGAACAGCAGCTCACTCTTGGAACTGGTAGCATATCCTTTGGAGTATGAACTGAAACACAGAAGATAGGAAGGAAACACTAAGAACTTACCCAGTGTGCATCACTTTCTGCAAAGAATGGACCCAGCACTCATCCCTTCAGAATCAAATTTAAACATTGATTTATATGCGCCATAATCACTTAGGTGTCATTGTGCAACAGTTCGATTGTTCAAAATCAACACCAAGTACCACAGCCTCTTGGTTTCCTAGGCAAGCAATAGCTAGAACCTGGGGCTCCCTTGCTTCTTCCAGAGGGACGAGTTACACTGAACTCAGCCACTCACAGCTACCAGATCTCCAGATGATAAGCAACAGTTACTCTCAGAATACACCTAGAAAAACTGAATCTAACTGCTCTGTGCACCACCTCCCCACAAAAAGAAGGGCTGGAAGACTAGAATTAAATTTACAAATATTGCTTGGAGAAGGTAAAGTGTGACCTGGGTCTTGAAGTATGAATAGAAAAAAGAATAGTGTGGGTCATTTTAGGCAGAGGTGGTATTTCCATTAACATCATGGGGACTATGAGGGTTGTGACAAATTGATGATTTGGAAGTAGGTTATAGATGGAGGACACTATTGAGGCCTTTGAAAATATTTTAAAATTATGAATATGAATATGAGTATTCATTATATATAATTATTTGAAATCTCCTTCTCTGGAGATACTTCCTTATAGTAAGTTTAGACACATTGAGATATTCAAGCTATATAGATTAATGTAAATTAATCATTTTAGCTCTTTATGTGCTTTATATTTTCACTCAAGTATTTGTTGAATGTCTATCATATTTTATATTTTGTGGAAATTAAAAGATAAATCAGACTTGGTACTTTCCTTCAAGGGGCCTATAGTCCATTCAGACTTTGTACTTTCCTTCAAGGGGTCTATAGTCCATTAGAATAAGCAGCTTATAATTAAATACTTTAAAATCATTATAATACTTATAGTGAAATATTTAAAACTTATTATAATTATCAATATTAAATATTAAATTTATTATAATAATCAGACATAAAAAATATTATGAATGGCCAAGTCATTATGGCAAACAAGAAGATGGTCATCTATGACATCCAGGTTTTCAGAGAGGTCTTCGCAGAGCAGGTGACTTTTGAGCGAGGTCTAGGAAGATGAGTAGAGATTTCAAAGGTAGCTCATAGAAAGGAAGATAATTTTAGATAAAAAGAGTAGTTTTAGACATATCTGAAAGTTATTCTATTTTTACCAATTGAAACTTTTTGGATTCAAAGTATAGTCTTTCTAAATGTTTAAAACTCTATGGTAATGTGAAAAAAATAGGGAATACTGAGGTCAGGTGTACATAGTACACAGTGAGGAATATAGGCTCATGATTTGATTTTAGCCCATCCGCATTAGATACTGCTTGTTTCCTTGTTGTGTGGTCCCTAACTCATGTCTGACTCTTTGCGACCTCATGGACTGCAGCACACCAGTCTCCTCTGTCCTCCACTGTGCCCTGGAATTTGCTCAAATTCATGCCCATTGAGTGCATGATGCTATCTTGTTTCCTTAGGTATAATTAAAGTTAGTAATGACAATATTTGTAGGGCTGTTGTGAAGATTAGGAGAGATGATATACAACCCAAAGCACAGTGCTCAATACAAATTAGCTCTTCTCAGTATACCTATCCTACACACGCTTGCTTTGTCCCTCTTCATAGTAAATATGTGGTCTGGCATATATTTCTTTGGTGTCCTTACCAAGTCACAGATACAAAGTTTAGATGAAGGAAAGTAGTCCATGGACAAACTTCTAAGCTAAATCACTAGAAACTTCATTGTAGAGGAGGTTAATTAACCAGTAAAAGCTCATTTTAATTATTCACTCAGTTCCTAATCAAATTTATCATTCTAGATTCTGTTCCATGTATTTTTTTTTCTTATTTGGGGTGGTCAAAACAGGCTCCCCTACTGGTATTGCTAATCTCCAGTAACACTATTACCCCCTATATGCCACAGCTTCATCAGGTGTAAAGAAAGAATACATTAGTCTTTCAGAAGAAGATCATGTCATCTTTGTAAATCATGACATGCAACAGTTTAGAAATACATCTTCTTCCTTATTCTTGTCTTCTAATTCTGGTATTCTTTCATTTTGGCAGTACCAAAATGTTGAGGTTTACAAAATATATAAAATATATTTTATATAAAATATTCCCTCAAAATATGCAGAAACAACAGAATTTGGGGACCTATTTCATAAGAAAAACTAATAACAAATCCATTATCTGTCAACTTTTATTAAGCCAAGACACATTTTATTATTATCCTTACATCTTTGACTGTCTTCTAATTCAAAACTATTTTATTTCATGATATAATCATTGGAAAGATACCATTTTTGTCTGTAACATAAAACTAATCGTTGTTTACATTTTAGCTCATAACATAAATACCAAATACTGTGCCACCAAAGTTTAATATGTAGTGTTTAATAAACACAAATCTTTTGTCTTTTCAACTAATTTCTTTTCTCTTTTCATATAAAATTCAATGAAGGCTATATATTTTTCAAAGACGAATTTACTTTTCTCTCTCTACTTTTTCTCACAAAAATCATCAAGATTACATTAGCATTTCATACAATAGTATTTGGTACTGGAGACTGACGGAAAGAAGTGTAGATGAATTATTCACATCTGAGAGGAAAGTCAATTGGAGGAATAAACATTAAAATGATTTGCAATCTGCAGTTATTCAAGAGAGGCAGAATCATCAAGTGTAAGAGAAAGATGAGAACACCAGGAAATAAATGGCTCAATTGATTTAAGGGATGTTTTCACAGCACCCAAATTTTGAGAAAAGGCTTGGATCGATAGAAAAGTCCCATTAATGTCTTTCATATCTAAGATGGTGAAATTACATATTTTATTACCACTTTGACTGTTATTATTGAATAAGATTTTCTCAGAGGCCAAGATTATTTCCTGATTATAACTTAGAAAAAGTTTTTAAAGTTATATTATCTTTGGTACAGCCAAGATATAATTCAATACATTGTATTTTTGATATCCTAAATGGCAGGGAACTACTCTCCCAAAAACTATGCTCAAAATTGCCCAAGAAAATCAAGGAGTTGTCTATGAATGATAAGAACATGACTTTAAATGTACAAACATCACCTTCCTTTTCAGACGAAAGTGAAGCAACCAAATAGAGCAGAGAGCATGTTGGCCTTGAAAGCCAACAGGCCTGTGCTATATTTCTGACTGTGCCCCTGGTAACCCTGACTAAAGAACTTTAGTGAAAATGAGCTTTTTGATATTGAGCTGTGTGTGAAGCACCCAGGACTTCACATACAAAAAGAAACACACAAAGCAAAGAAAACAAATCACCAAACACTGTATTAGCTCAACATCACAGTAGGATCATACATTCCCTTAGCATTCCCAGTCCTCAGGATATGGGGAAAAAGCTACTCATTTGAATTTACAAACTGGCCAAGTCAGAATAAGATGAGGGTACATGTCTGTGCGCCTTTGTACTCAGTTGCTCAGTTGTGTCCAATTCTTTCACAACCCCATGCCCCGTAGCCCGCCAGGTTCCTCTGTCTGTGAATTTCCCAGGCCAGAATACTGGAGTGGGTTGTCATTTCCTCCTACTCCAGGTTATCTGACTGGGAGATCAGGGATCGAACCTATGTCTCCCGCATCTCCTGAATTAACAGGTGGATTCTTTACCATTGAGCCACCTGGGAAGTGAGCTTCTGTGAGAAAACAATAAATAATAAAATGATGTGTACATAACAGTTACTGTTTCAGGGTGGTGATGAGGTCAGAATGATGATTCTGTAGTTTTGGAATTCAGGTCTTTCTGCTTCAACTCCCATTCTCTTACCATTAGAAAAGACATTAAAATGTCACAAGGAATTTATGTCAAACAACTTAGCAGTATCTTGTTTTTTTTGTTTTTTGTTTTTTTTTTTTGCTCTGAGAGAACTGATCTTAAGAGGAGTCTTGCAGGAAGTGACACCACATCTGCATGAATGATGATCCTTCCAAAGAAAACAGTTGATTCCAGCTTATAATCAGTAGAAATTAGGAATGAAGTGAATTTTAGAGCAGCAGCTCTACTATAATCAGTGGTACTTTTATGGGAGCATGAGAAGTAATGCTTAGACGTGGTAGATTTGATGTTGGAGCAACAGGAGATGAGATGGAGAGAATAGGCAGAAAGTGAAGGAAAGAGAAAAGGCAGAGAGTGAAGGAGAGAGAAAAGAGAGGAGGGAGAGAGGGAGAGAGAGGAAAGAGAAATTTATTTTGAGAAAAATCCATAAGTAGTGGATGGGATGGATGCAGGGTAGTGTCATGATGAATATGGTAGTATTTTCTTCATGAGGATGTTCTGAATATCGAGATAAAAGTATGCAAAGTGCTATGAACAATGCCTGACACATAGTAAGTATTTAGTAAAAACTAGAAGATCCTCTGGAGTAGGAAATGGCAACCCATTCCAGTATTCTTGCCTACAGAAACCCATGGACAGAGGAGCCTGGTGGGCCACAGTCCATAGGGTTGGAAAGAGTTGGACATGACTGAGCAGTTGACCAAGTAAGCATGCACAGGTCTTAACTCAGTGGTAAAGAAACTACCTGCCAATGCAAGGGACTCAGGTTTGATCCCTGGGTCAGGGAGATCTCCTATATAAGGAAATGGCAACCTACTCCACTCTTCTTAACTGGGAAATCCCATGAACAGAGGAGTCTGGCAGACTACAGTCCATGGGGCTGCAAAAATGTTGGATACAACTTAGTGACTCTGGAGAAGGCAATGGCACCCCACTCCAGTACTCTTGCCTGGAAATCCCATGGACGGAGGAGCCTGGAAGGCTGCAGTCCATGGGGTCACTGAGGGTCGGACACGACTGAGCGACTTCACTTCCACTTTTCACTTTCACACATTGGAGAAGGAAACGGGAACCCACTCCAGTGTTCTTGCCTGGAGAATCTCAGGGACAGGGAGCCTGGTGGGCTGCTGTCTGTGGGGTCGCACAGAGTTGGACACGACCGAAGTGACTTAGCAGTAGTAGCAGTAGCAGTAGTAGTGACTAAACAACAGCAAAAGGTATTACCTTTACTTTCAATATTGTTGGTATTTTTATGATTATGGCTAGGAAAGACACAGCTATACGGAAGGTTATCTATGTAGACAGCAAAAGAGGGAAGGGAGGAAGGGGGAGAGAGGAAGGCAGAAACTCTAGAGAGGAGAATGTTTACCACTGAAAGAAAAGCAATGCAAAGCCTTTTAAAAAAAGGATGATTTTAAGCGAAAGAGCAGGTTGTAAGGATTTGTAGCAATGGTAAAGTTTGGTAAACACACATACACACACACTTGTACATTCTAAATACCAGGGTCTTTCCATTTGCCATTTACAGTTTGCAAGCAAACCATGTATTCAAATGTTTCGTCATTTGGATTTTCCAACAAATCTGAAAATGGAGCTGAAAGAATATTTTTGTTTTACAAATGGGGGAAAATCTGAAAACTAGGATGTAAGTATTTTTCTGAAATGTGTGTAGTGAGTAAGAGGTGAACCTAACATGCAATTTGAGGTGTCAACCTCCACACTGCTGTCCAAGTACCATGATTCCAAATTGCACAGGAGGAAAGTGCATAGAGGCTAGAAGAGAGCAGTGTCCCAGATATAGAGGATGCAAAAGTAGGTTTTATCTTGTCATAAACTGTGAAGGGAAATTGATATTCTATCCAAAACTTCTGCTTGCAGAAAATATCCCCAATTTTTAGGTTATGCATTAAAATTATGCAGAATGTAACTACTGACCTGATGAATTATGCATTATAAAAGTTACACAGAGTGTAACCATTGATATGATGTTTATAAATTCTACCACAGTATAAGCATATTATTCTCAAGTTACTACTTTCAGGTTCAATTTCTAACTAACAAAATTTAATTAGTTCTAGTAGAAAGAGTGGGATCGTTAATTATAAGACTGGTGTCCAGGAAAGGAGAGGTTGCATATGGTTTATTTTTTCTACTGGAGCCAACCAAAATAGTCAACTATAGGTGCGGGTATTTGTGCATACTATTGTCTTTTGAATAGGAAGCCAGTAATTTGGAAAGTAATTTCCAGCTTTAGTATTGTTCTTTTTGTGTTTTCAATTTTCCTATATTTTTGTTTTAATTGTTTATTACATCTTATCTTCATCACAGGCAGATAGAGTGTTTCAGATATTGGAAGTTAAGAACAGTAAACTTTCTGGAAAGAGAAAGGTCTTCAGTGGCAACCATATCTGTATTCAAATCTAGAATCAATACCTTACTAAATGTGTCAGGCTGGGCATTTTATAATTTAACTCTCTAGAAACCTTGTTTCCCTATCTGTGAATTTACTAATGCACAGTGTTATTTTGGAGATTTAAGATAATATATAAAGCACCTAAAACAGATTTATCTATTATTATCTTTCTCCTTCTACTCAATATATTACCTATATTATATATAAATGGGAATATAGGTTATTGCTGCTATATTCTAAGAGACATTATCCAGATGGCTTATAAAGCATTTTTTCCAGGAAATATTCTTATTAGGAATTTTTAATTATAGTTTTTCCTTGGAAACAGGTCTATAAAGAGCAACAGATACTTTACTCTCTGGAGCAAATTATCAATAAGGTTGATAATTTTAAAATGTTTTACAACAAATTTTTAACTCATTTTAAAAACTACAAAAAAATCAGTGAATCTCATATTAGTGTCAAATGGTAGCTAATATAGGAAATGAAAGAACTTATAGAACAATTGCTGACTGCTTATAGTATTCTAGACATCCGATCTTCATCACATCACATGAGACAGATACTATCCCTGCTTAACTGAGGAAGAACCCATATGTCAGAGACATTAGTTGCACATACAAAAGGGAAGACTTGGATTAGTACCCAGTTATACTGGGTACCCAGTAGAACTACTAAAAGCCTGCCACATCCAGGCTTTTTTCTATCTTATCTCCTAGAAAAAGAGTCCCTCTCCACAGGAGTGGTGAAGAAAGGAGGCAATACTAATTGATAACCTATTATATGCCAGGCTCCAAAGCAAGTTCTTCAAGCCAAGACCCAGTCTGATCCTCAAAGTAAACTTAGATTGTTGCTATATATATCTTGGAAAATTAAGACTTTGTTAGATTAATTTGATGATTACCACATCACTGGTAATGGCAGAGGCAGAATTCAAAACTAGCAATGTTAAATATTAAAACAGATGCAAAGCAGATCATAGTAAATGTATTACTTTATTGTTGGTTTTTGCTCAAGACATCCATAACGAACCAAAGCTAATGTTCTGGAATGATTGCTTTTTTTTTTTTCCCCCTATTTCCTGTGTCTGTTCTCTAAGAGGAAAATATGAGTATATCCTAGTATTACAGTTAATAATAATAACCACAATAATATTAAAAGGAGAAAATTAAACAGGGCAATTGTGCAAACTCAGTTCTAAATTCTCTACCTAGTGAAAGTCCAGCAGCACTGGTTGGTCTTGATATAAACCTGATGTTTGAATAGAAATATTTATTAAGCCAGAATCAGAGTAATGTGTTGTGTATATATGCGTGTGTGTATGTGTGTGTGTGTATATATATATATACACACATATACATATATATATAAAAAGACAGTGAGAGAAATGAAAAACCAATGTACTAGTATCTCTGCAACTTTTCAGTAAATTTAAAACTACTTCAAAATAAAATTTATTTAATTAAGACAACACAATTCTTAATAATTTCCTAATAATTACACATAAAATATATATAGCAATAGCTACAACTCCCCAGTGGCTCAGTAAAGAATCTGCTTGCAGTGCAGGAGACACAGAAGACATGGGTTGATCCCTGGGTTGGGAGGATTCCCTGGAGAAGGAAATGGCAACCCACTCCAGTATTCTTACCTGGAGAATCCCATGGATAGAGGAGCCTGGGAGGGCCAGAGTCCATGGGTTTGCAAAGCGTTGGACATGACTGAGCACACACAAACACACAAAGGCAAACGATGCTTAAAACTATGTAAAAGAATAATAATGATTTAGGATGTTGTGAGGACTAAGGAATATATGTAGATATATAGATATATCATTTATACATATAAGAGAGCCAATACTGATCACTGTAATAAGCATAAAGTAAATGCTCAATAAATATTCATCAAAAAAGAATAAATTATTAGTAGAACCAATAAAATCTTTTCAAAATTAGGAAACTTAAAACTTTGAAAATAAATGTGAAGGACTGTAGTACTTGAAGTCATGTGAGAGGCAAATAAAAATAAGATACCATGACTGATAGGAAACGTCCTAAATCTTTTACAGAAAGTTAAGATTAATGAATACACAAATCTGACTTTTTACTTAACACTTTTATCTGTTCAATTTGGTCAAATGCATAGAGAAATTTTTTGTTTTTAAATAGTTTAAAATTATATTACTCCAAACTTCTGAGAAGCTATGTTTGACGGACTACTACAAATGAAAGAAGTCAGCAAGAGAAAGGTAGAATGTGATGAACATGCTATTTTTTTCCTATTAACATCTTTTTCCCTTACCATGGCAACAAAGCCTTTGTTTCCATATGGTTTAGATAGAGCTGAGGCACCCATCTTTGCCACAGGGGTGGCACTGTGACTTTCACTGACCAGAGAATCCATTTCCCCAGTCACTTCCTTTAGACAGTTCCTGGGATAGTATCTGTCCCATGCAGAGCTGCTCAGGCCTCAGACTCTCCTGGAGGGCAGGAGAGAAAGGACATCTTTGGTATTACCAGCTGTGACATCAACCTGGAGTTGTGCATGGTCTCCTTTGCCTGAGCCTATCTGAGAGTGAAGGCAACCCAGAGCAAAGCTGAGCTGAAAGTTCAAGAGTCTAGGTGATACCATTTGAACACTGATTCAGTTGTGTCTTTTACATTTTACACTTGTTAGTTTGAGTTGGGTTCTGCCTAACTGAAAGAAATAAATATGAGATGACTGTGGTTAATGGGAAGATTGCACTGATTTTAAAATGATATAGATGATACAATTCCTCTTTGTCTATGAAAGTTACAACTTAATAGTGTGAAAAGAAGAATATGGATGGAAACCAGCTGTTGAGTGAAGGAAACTTCCTTCCCAAGGGCCCAGAAGCGCAGTCTGGGCACTGTTCATGGGTGAGGGTGGGTAGTCTTATGCACCCATGACCATTCTTACCTGTTCTGGGAGACATATAGCCAGTATGCCTATGGAATAACCTGCTGATCTGGAATAGCCAGGTGCAAAGTATAAACTGTAGATCTTAAGGTATGAGCCCATCAAGGCCTAGGAACAACTACAGCTAATGTTAAGTGCTTATTTGTGCCAGACATTATTCTATGTTATTTATACACATAACATCCAATCCTTATGAAATCCTATTATATGGTATTTTATCATTTTTATTCTCCATTATACAGATGAGGAAGCTGAGGCATGGAAATGTAAATGATTTGCCCACAGTCACACAGATTAAACAAAGGCAATTTGGATGTAGAATCTGAGTTCTTACCCAACAGCTCTTACAATCTCTGTCACTTACTAGCTGTGGAGATATTATAATGGGAGCTGTTCTCAAAACCCTTCTGAGCAATTAATATGGGGATCAGTATCTTATTCTCTCAGGAAGAACTAAACTTCATGATTGTTTGGAGTCATCTAACCCTGGACTATATAAAATCATATAACTTAAAATGAGAAGCAGTTTACACAATGTAACATGAATTAGTTCCATATGATATATGTCTGCATTTAATTTTAGTTAATTCTCATCAGAGAATGAAACTGTTATTGTTATTGGTGACCCACTTTACAGATGAGGTCCTTCGAATCTTCTGAAAATGGTTTGTTTTTAATCATATTTTGTCTTCAACCCATGTTTGCGAATAGCATTATTATTTTTATAACAGGAATTTATTTGCATGTCTCTTTCCTCATTAATGGAATTAGTAACAGTGGAAAATGCATTATGTCTGGGCAAGTAGATGAAGAATGAGAGTGACTGAGTCATTTGAAATATGTAGAGTCTGAGAGCTCTCTTTACAGTGATTTCATTTCCAATATTGAAAGAACAGGGAAAACACCTTGGTAAATAAGACTTTTTATAATTTCCATCTGTAGTTATGCAATTGCTTCTCTCAAAGGAATAAAGATTGTTCCTCTGTGCTTGATTCCTTTTGCTTTCTAGTAATTTCCACATCACATTGTTTTACATCATTTGAAAGGTGTCAGTTTAGAGCCAAAAGCAGTTGTATGAGAACAGTAAAAATTTGGGGAGAGGGAAAACAATAACAAAAAGTCTTAGGGGAAAATAAATCCTGATCTTTGTAACTATTTTCTTTAAATATGCTATTTCTAGTTTTAACTTTTTTGTCTTCATATTTGTAAATTACATTTATGAGCTACTCTTTTTAAAGACAACATAGAATTTAAGAACTAGAATTGATTAAGTGCTTTTTCTATTTTGTAGAAACATCCTCACAAATACTGTTTTCCTGCAGATCCCTAGTAGCCTTAGAAATTAAATATTAGTTCACATTTTACAGAAAAAACATGAGATTTGGAAAAGGTTTAGATATTTACAAAGTCACAGTCATTAATGGATAGAATCTGAATTCCTTCATCTGGCCCAAAGCAAACATGGAAGTCAATGGTTATTTCTCTGTTCTCATTACAGATGCATCAAAAAGTTAAATTTCTGTAAGGCCAAAGGTATAAAAGAGTACATTTTTATTCTGTGTAACTATTTTACATTAATGACTGTAATAAAAGTATATCTCACTGTTTTCTCTCCATAAATTCATTGTAATTCATTTCTGTGCAGATTGATCCCATGGTATGAGTTGTGTTTCAGATATGATTTTTCTTTCTCATAGTTATTCATTAGTCAGAACTTTGGTGTAAAATATATTGATTTCATGTCACTGTAGTCTCTCAGGCTAGTGTAAGTTTGTTTGTTTTATCTATAAACAGATGTAAAGGGACTCAATTACATTTTTATTAATCATATTATAAAATTTGGTATAATTTTGGTAGATAATTAATAACTACTTAAGTTTAATTCTATATGTTTCTCTTGGCTCTGGCAAGTAGAGAATCTGGAGGAAGAAGCCTCAGTTGGACAACTATTTAGGGCTACCTGATCAAACCAGTCAATCTAAAAGAAATCAACCCTGAATATTCATTGAAAGGACTGATGCTGAAGTTGAAATCTAATACTTGGCCACCTGATGTGAAGAGCCAACCACTGAAAAAGACCCTGATGCTGGGAAAGATTGAAGGCAGGAGGATAAGGGGATGACAGAGGATGAGATGGTTGGATGGTATTATTGACTCAGAGCTGGAACAAACTCTGGGAGATGGTGAAGGACAGGGAAGCCTAGCAAGCTGCAGTCCATGGAGTTGCAAAGAGTCAGACAGACTTGGGGACTGAATAACAATAGTCTGTAAGTCTGTAACAGCAAAGTTTTTGCCGTATCCTTAGTAAACTGAGGGCTTTAACTATTTGGTGGTAGGGTCTGGAGTTTCCAATGCAAAAGAATATGACTGAACATGTCTCTTTCTTACTAAGACGCAAAAATTAGAGAATAGGGTACGTGTATAAAGGAGAGAATCAACTGAGAGATTAATAGGACCAGACAGTGAATGAATTACCAAGATATACTAAGAATTACTTAGAATTACTTAAGAATTACTAAGATACTTAAGAATTACTAAGATACTTAAGAATCACTACGATACTGGATATATCCGAGCCAGAGCTGAAGAAATAAGTAATAAAAACTTTCTTTTTGAGTTTTATATGTTTTTGCTTTTAAAAATATGAATATATTTACCTAAGAATCAAATCCTAGTTTTTACTATGGTGAACATGACCATCTGTCTTCCCCCAATCTAGTCACACCTATTTCACATTGGGATAAGTGGCATCAAGACTCTTTGAGGAAGTAAGTCAAAATGTCTGTTTCCAACTGGATCCAATGGGTGGGGATCAAAGACAGCCCATAGAGAATGATCAGGTCATTCCTGCAGTGAGTGGTCTCCATGGAGGGGGAAGTGCTGAACCAAGGCTAAAGATGAAAATTAAAGTTTCCAGATAATTGAAGGAATTTAAATTTTCTCAGCACTGGATTTTCTTAATGTGGAGTCAACCAGAAGATGCTATAAGAGTAACCAAGAATGGCCCAATGAGACCTTCCTGCAAGAGAGCCCCAACTCCCCACCACCTGTAGAGAAACTTTAGCCTCCTAAACATTCCAGGAGTTCCAAAGACTAAATTTAATCAGAGAACTGAGAAAATGCAGAAAGAAAGGAAAACAGTCAAACACAAAGTAAGAATAGTTTAGCCATTGAAAAGGTCAAGGACATTTAGTTCCTCCTCAAGGGCTAGAGATAATATTCTGAGCCATATCCTCTGAGCTATTTTGCAGGTATTTCTGTGCTGCTTACAAGCACATGGACTCCAGATGG
Organism: Oryx dammah; assembly: GCF_014754425.2. NCBI lineage: Eukaryota > Metazoa > Chordata > Mammalia > Artiodactyla > Bovidae > Oryx > Oryx dammah. The sequence goes on from NW_024070199.1 coordinate 13,231,546, forward strand.
CTTGGAAACAGAAGATGGATGATGTTGACTCCAGGTTACCTCATCATTGACCAGAAGAAAGCCCATGAATCGTCCATCACGCAGCCCACAACACCCCTCTCTTACCTTGTCTTTAGTTTTTTATTTTTATTTTTTTTGAAGTTTTAATTACTTTTATTGGCATCATTAGAAAATTGTTTATACTTATAACATCAAAATATGTTTAGGAATACAGAAAATAGCAAAGATTTTATTTCTTTCTTTGATATTTATTTCAATTATTTTATTTTATTTTTTTTTAAATTTATTTATTTATTTTTAATTTTTACTTTACAATTCTGTATTGGTTTTGGCAAAAACGTTTCCTTGAAAGCCTTGGGGGAAAGGCCTTTAAGCACTAGCTACCTAGACCCCTTGCTTGTCTGGCACCCAGCAGATAAACACTGCACTTTCCTTCACCAGAACCTAGTGTTGGTAGATTGGCATTATTGCCCACAGGCAAAGGGACCCAAGCTTGGTTCGGTAACAGAAGTAAAGCACATAAATCTGTAAAATCACTCCTTTTCTGAGTTCACTTTTATCTCTCCTGAATCAGAATCAGGTCTTTTAACCCTTTACAGGCAGAATTTTCCGCTCACAAACTTGACTCATCCTTCGGCGAGACCTGCCTGAAAACGCCCAAATGTGAAGCAATTGTCTCTCTCCACTCCCCTCTCTTGACCCGATAAATTGATGAACTGCAGGGCCATCAGCACCTTGCCTACCTTCTTCTGTTTTCCAATGCCTCCTTTTTTTTCATTCTCCGTGGCTTCCTGCAAGATAATGGAATTTGTTATCCAACACAAGGAGCAATAGACGAGGAGAGGGAATTAACAACAACAACAACAAAAGACCAGGTGAGAGAATTTCTAAGATGGTGACGAAGCACAGAATAATATGCAAAATGCTGAAGATAGAATTCAACTTAGAATTCTGTAACCTGCCAAATAGGAGTGAAAAGAAAATAAACACATTTTCCTATATACCAAGACTAAAGGACTTCACCACTCCAAGTTCCTCACCGAAGCGTCGCAGGGAGAAGGCCTGAGTTCGCACATTCTCGCGAGATCCACGAAGGTCATGTGATGGTGCAGGTGCCGTGTGATCTCAGGGTTACCGTGACCTTGGGTTCTCTTTCCTGCCACGTGCCCGGCACTGTGCCTCGCTGCCCTCCCAACCACCCAGTCAGCCCTGTGGTGGTCTGTGCAGGGGCTGGAAAAAAAAATTGCCAGACAAGAGACAGAAGGAAAGAGAATAGAGTTTATTAGAGCGGGAGATGCTGTTAGAATAGCGGAAGGCTTAAGCGAGAGCTGACCAGGAACGTGTGACATCTTCCTGTTTTTATAGCCAGGAAACAATGGAACAGGACAGAAATTTTGCAAGTCATTTGCTGATTGGATGAGGTACGTATACTTTCTTTATACCTGGGAGGAGAAGAACAGTGTAAATACATTTCTTCATATGAGACAAAAAGGGACAAACAAAGCTGTCTAGGAGGGTTCAGAAATTCTGCAGCAACTGCAACATGGCAGAAGGGTCTGGTGTTTTCTGTTCTTGTGTTTTGATGCCCTTCAAGCAGAACTTATCTTGTTCTTTTGTCCTCTGGGCACGGCGAGCCCCTAGCCTGCCTACCCAGGTCTAACCGTCCCTTGCTTGTATGCTCAGTTGCTCGGTTGTGTCCTGACTCGTGGCAACCCTGTGAACTGTATACAACTTAAAAAAAAATGTAAATATACATTGATGAGAAAAATAAATGCAGAAGTAAGTTGTGGGGGAAACCAGCAATCATAGATGTTGATGATATGCTAGAAAAGTAAACTATTAGATATACATCAAAGTAATAGGGATTTTTAATGGCTACGATGAAAACAAATTTTCTATCACAATAATGATAGCAGAAGAGGGTGTGTTAAATATATATTTAAACATGCAAATGCCTCACATATTTGATAGTGTGATAGAAACAGACTTCCTTAAATTTGTTACAAAAGTTGAGGCCAATTTATGTCTTCAAAACTTAAGGAAAATCACTGAAAAATAACTAAAACCTATGCCTTCCAACTAGTGTGTGTGTGTTAGTCACTCTCACACGTGTCAGACTCTAAGACCCCATGGACTGTAGCCCGCAAGGGTCCTCTGTCCATGGAATTCTCCAGGCAAGAATACTGGCATAGGTTGCCATTTCCTCCTCCAGGAGATCTTCCCCATCTAGGAATCAAACCTGTCTCCTGAACTGGCAGGCAGATTCTTTACCACTGAGCCACCTGGAAAGCCCTGGGTTAGGTTAACAGGCAGGCTAGCCATCATTCCAGAGATGCCCTGAAGCTCAAAAAAGGCTGTGGGAACTTCCTTGACTATGAAGAGGTTAAGACTCAGTGCTTCCAATGCAGGGATTGTGGGTTGGGTCCCTGGTCAAGAACTAAGAGCCCACATGCCACAGTGTGGCCAAGGGAAAAAAAAAGAAGGCTATGGAGGAGTCAACTTGCCCCTAAGTCTCCATGCTGATTTTAAATTATAGTAAAAAGTGCAGATATTCCCAGGATCCTTGAAAAAGCAGATGACACTGTATGGAAAATGACTTCAGAGACAGCCATCCAGGCTCTCAGGACCAGCCTTGGAAAAGATGGACAGTTCAGTAGCATAGAAAGATGAGGTGAAAAGTCAATTTCCTGATATCCAGGCTGGCTTTGAAAGAAAGAAGCAAATGCCCTCTGGGAAGGGCAGCGGCTTGCAGAACAGTGCCCCCCGGTGTGGGAACTGTGGGCCTCCAGTACTCTTGCCTGGACAATCCCATGGACAGAGGAGCCTGGTGGGCTGCAGTCCATGGGGTCGCTAAGAGTCAGACACGACTGAGCGACTTCACTTTCACTTTTCACTTTCATGCATTGGAGAAGGACATGGCAACCCACTCCAGTGTTCTTGCCTGGAGAATCCCAGGGACGGGGGAGCCTGGTGGGCTGCCACGTCTATGGGGTCGCACAGAGTCAGACACGACTGAAGCGACTTAGCAGCAGCAGCAGCAGCAGGCTGTGCTTTCTAAGATGGTGGAAGAGGGGTACATTTGCTACAGCATGTATCCTGTGGATTTCCATGCATGGGAATGGCTCAGTTTTCCTTGGTCAGAAATCTTAACGCCAGGATCTGTTCTTTTTCAAAGAAGTCATACTAAATTATGGTACAAGAGCTTCTTCCATCCCTTCCTTCTCTCATTATCTGTTGAATATGCACCCCCTGCTATAAGGTTTTTTCAAAAGCAAAATGTTGGGTAGTAAATTTCCCTGACAAAGAGAAAAAGAAAATAAAGAAGTTGGTGAAATGACAAATCTTGATAAATAAATGAAACAAATTAGTTACAGAAATATTAAATAAAGTAATATAAGATGAAAAAATTAAGTCAAGAAAATGTAATATTTTTTATTTCTAGAAAAATTGGACAGGTCTAAGAATAAGATAAGTCAATAATATAAAAAAATAAAAAATGTAAGTATATTTAAAAGAGAATTTAATAATCACAAGCAATACATTTTAAACTCAGTTGAATTTCTTAGCTTTCACAAAAATATAAAGAACATCATCAGTTCAGTTCAGTTGCTCAGTCCTGTCTGACTCTTTATGACGCCATGAACTGCAGCATGCCAGGCTTCCCTGTCCATCACCAACTCCTGGAGCCTGCTCACACTCATGTCCATTGAGTTGGTGATGCCATCTAACCATCTCATTCTCTGTCATCCCCTTCTCCTTCCTTCGATCTTTCCCAGCACCAGGGTCTTCTCCAATGAGTTAGTTCTTCGCTTAAGGTGGCCAAAATATTGGAGTTTCAGCTTCAGCATCAGTCCTTCCAATGAATGTTCAGGACTAATTTCCTTTAGGATGGATTGGTTGGATCTCCTTGCATCCCAAGGGACTCTCAAGAGTCTTCTCCAGCACCACAGCTCAAAAGCATCAATTCTTCGGCACTCAGCTTTCATTATAGTCACATCCATACATGACTACTGGAAAATACCTGGCTTTGACTAGACGGACCTTTGTTGGCAAAGTAATGTCTCTGCTTTTTAATATGCTGTCAAGGTTGGTCACAGGTTTTCTTCCAAGGAGCAACCGTCTTTTACTCTGATGGCTGCAGTCACCATCTGCAGTGATTTTAAAGCCCCAGAAAATAAAGTCTGTCACTGTTTCCACTGTTTCCCCATCTATTTGTTGTGAAATGATGGAACCAGATACCACAATCTTAGTTTTCTGAATGTTGAGGTTTAAGCCAACTTTTTCTCTCTCCTCTTTCACTTTCATCAAGAAGCTCTTTAGTTCTTCTTCACTTTCTGCCATAAGGATGGTGTCATCTACATATCTGAGGTTATTGATATTTCTCCCAGCAATCTTGATTCCAGCTTGTGCTTCATCCAGCCTGCCATTTTGCATGATGGAAAATAATAGAATGGGAAGACTAGAGATCTCTTGAAGAAAATTAGAGATGCTAAGGGAACAGTTCATGCAAAGATGGGCACAACAAAGGACAGAAATGGTATGGACCTAACAGAAGTAGAAGATATTAAGAAGAGGTGGCAAGAATACACAGAAGAACTATAGAAAAAAGATCTTCATGACCCAGATAACCATGATGGTGTGATCACTCACATAGAGCCAGACATCCTGGAATGCAAAGTCAAATGGGCCTTAGAAAGCATCACAGGAACGAAGTTAGCGAAGGTGATGGAATTCCAGATAAGCTATATCAAATCCTAAAAGATGTTGCTGTGAAAGTGCTGCACTCAATATGCCAGCAAATTTGGAAAAGAACATCATAATCACTGCATAAGTTATTAAAATAACATCATAAAAATACAAAAGCTGACTCAGTGATCTCTTAATGAACTGAATAAGTTCTTATGAGTCTGTTGCTCCCAAAAGAAAATCTTTGTGATATTTAAACTTTTATTTTAGTTAATAGAAAACAGAAACTGCTACCCTGTTAATTTTATGAAGCTAATAAAACTGTAGCTAAGGCAGACAAAAAAATATCAAAAATACCATTTGCAATTTAAGGAAATATGAAGATATCTACAAATGTATCAAATATTTGCAAGGTCTTTGTAAACATTTATAAAATATAAATCATGTCAGTGGATTTTGAGTCAATATCATAAAGATACCAATTGTCCCCAAATTAATCAACAAATTCAACTTAATTCTAATACAATTCACCATAGGATTTCTCATACCTTGGTAAGTTGAAACTGAAATTAGTATTGAAGAGTGTGGGACAGGAATAGCAAAGACAATTTTGAGAGACTTTTAAGAAAGGAGAGATGTACTAACATGATATTAAGGAGGTATAAATCTAAAGTGATTTTTAAAAAATGTAAAATTTCCCCAAGGATTAAAATGGATGAATGGAATAGAAGTTAGATGTGATGATAATTTAAATTAAAAGGGAAACTTTTACCCTCCTTATGAGAATGCAAGTTTTTACAATATGTTGAACAATGTAGAAATATAAGAAAGTTGAGAAAGTGTATATTGAGTGAATCTGAAACTATAGTTTCCTAAAGTCATTCTGGAACTCTGCACAAGGAAACACAAAAAGACTAATCAGCATCTTTAATCATAGCAACAGATTGAATTCTTTAAATGTCCATTAGTAATAGAATGAATACCTTGTATTTTATTCATAAATTACATAGCACTTAGAATAGTGTTTATTCATTAGCATACATTTTGAAAACATAATGTAGAATAAATAAGTTGCAATAAAATTCATAAGCTATATTAACATTTATGTTTAATAAAATAAAAATAACATTATAGTCTATTTATGGAACAGTACATTCAAATTTGAAATCAAAAACATGGAAGAGAAGATTAAACATCAACTTCAAGAAGATTTTTGCCTTTGAGGATGGAGAAGGAGAAATGGGGTGAAAAGTTAGTACGGACGTTCCATCTGTAATAATCTATTTCTCTTTTAAAAAACATCTAAAGGTGATGTGGAAAATATTTACATTTTTTAGTCTGAGGAGTGGGAGCACATTTTCATCCTCCAACTGTTTAAAATATTTTATACTAAAAAGCAAGTATATGTTAACAAAGTACCCTTCATTCATTCATTTATTCACTCATTTATTCATCCATGTATCCACTCGTATTCATTTTACAATTCTACACTTTGTGCTAGGCCTGATGCCAGGAACAAATGATGAATAAGAAACAGAGGCTGTCCTCTAGGCAGTCTCCTCTAGGTAGTTCACAGCTCCATAATTCTGCAAGTACACACTGGAGTCCAGAGGAAATATTTGAAGTATGCTATTTACTAGAGGTAGCTTAGGTAAAGGTGGTCCTAGAAATGAGGTTTACAGAGATCTGACAATGAAAATGAGGAAAGAGCATTTATGGACACAACTTGTCCAGATTTCTAATTGTCTAAACCTTCTGATGCACAATTTTATCCTAAGACTCTGGGCCCACTATACAGATACACTATCTCATCTTTTATTATATCGCATGTACCTAGTGGAGTCCTTGGCTCATGGGAAGCATTAAGAAATGTTCAGTTAGCTGAGTTCAAGTACTTTGTGCTCACTGGAAGTGTTTCAGCCCTGAGAAGCCACAGTCGAAATGTTTGCCCTAGATAGGCTTTTCAAGAGTGATTCTATAATTTTCTTATCCTTGTTTATGTACACTGGATAAATGTCAGATCTCTTGTCAGTCCATAGCCATTTTGACAAGATTATGAATTCTGCTTGTGCCACCTTGCAGAAGGGTATGGTACATTATCTTTCTTTTCAATCAATCCAGATAATCAGACTTATTAAAATGCAAAGTTCCTAACATCTTTCACAACCTCCAGGCTTAGTGGACCTAAAATTGTGATGCATTTAAAAATCAGGAGTGAATGTACCTTAAGCCCTAGGCCCCCAATGGAATTATAGTTCCAAGTTCCATTAATCTATTGTAATCAACAATATCAAAATATCTTACAAAATCATCTAAATTCCATAAAATCCCCCAAAGGGAAAGGCCCATTATTCACTAATATAATTTTTATTGAAATGAGACAAAGTTAGGATTATGTACATATATATTATATTAGACAATATTAAAAATATTAGGAGGGTAAAGGGATTACCAAGCTAATAATAAGATTTTAAACGTCACTATCTCTTCATTCCTTACTTAATGAATGCCTATTATGTGCTTTCTGATGTGCTCAAGGTCTGTGTGTAGAGGTAATAAGGCAAAGATGGGTCCTGGTAGAGCCTGAGGTATAACAAGAAATTTACACACAGAAAACAGAATGAGGATACAAGGGTGGGAAGCACTTCCTTTGCCTGGAAACTAAAATAGACAACACTTGTTTGAATCTTGAGGCCTGGGCTAGAATATAAAAGACCGTGTGAGCTATGAAACTTATCTGAATTTATTATGAAGATTAACATAATGTAGATTTTTACAATTAAATCATATATGGAATAAAGCTTTAGTTGCAATTCTTGCAAAAATTGGTTACATTATCTGCAGGAGATTCAAGCCTTATTGGTTTAGTCATTCAGTCATAATCGATTGTACTAAAGGTTTGGATAAAATCGGTCATCGCTGTCGTCTTCTAAAGCTGATTCAGTTTTTTTGGTAACATGCACTCTTTATCATTTTCACCAAAATTATTGATTTAAAGAGCATTTATTGCATTTCAAAGTAGATTTAAGAATTTCCCAGAAGTTCTATGATAAGAAAATACATTCTTTGTTTCCATAGAAATGCTCTTGTACCTGCTGTTCCCTGTATGTGCAGGAGCAAGGTTTCAGAACATTTGGTGTTCTGTGGTTGAAATATGCACCCACAAGGCAGAACAAATGCAAAGTGCTGCCCTCTGTTGAAAAATGCCAAGTATGCAAATCAATCCGTGAAAGGTAGATCAAAGTATTATACCTACACTAGTAAGAGATGATTTAAAGAACTAAAAAAAAAAAAAAAAAAAAAAAAATTTTTTAAAAAAAAATAAAAAAATTTTTTTTAAAAAAAAAAAAAAAAAAAAAAAAAAAAAAAGATCTGTGAAGAATTAATAACTTATCCAGATTTGAATAAAAAATTATCAGGCCAAAGGAAAAGATGATAAATTTGAATATTTTAAAGGATTTTACTATCTACGTTGGAAAATGTTAAGCTAAAATAGAATAATACATAGGAAAATATTTTTCTATGGATGACAGATGAGTGGATGATTGCTATAATTTTAAGTAGCTCATATAAAGCATCAAGATGCCAAAAGATAATTAAAAAAATAGTACTGAAGGTATTTCACAAAGGAGGTCACAGAAATCATAATATACATCTGACAAAATTTTAATACTACCAGCAGTTTTTGACTTGAAATATACCTCTAAATTTATTTATCCCTCAATACTGGGAAGGTGGTTATAAAATGGTAAATTTTTAGGGCTGAACTTTATTAATTGTTATAAACTTACTGTAAGTCAATACAGCAATAATCTGGAAAAAAAAAAGCTTCAGTGTACCACACAGTGATATCATTCCTTGATATTTGATTAAGGAAATAATACAAAAGTTCTAGATCAGGAGGTATCATTTATAATTGCAAAGCACAAAAATCAGAACAAATATATGTCCTAAGAAAATATTCTTTAATACCCTGTTACATTAAAATTATGAAGTTACTGGAAATTCCTTGGCAATCCATTGGTGAGGACTGTGTGCTTCCTCTGCATGGGGCATGGGTTTAATCCATGGTTGAGGAACTAAGATCCCACAGGACACACAGTGTAGCAAAAAAAAAGAAGCCCAAACCCAAAACACAACTATTTTAAAAAGATTATGAAATTGCTACAGATAATGCATACACTGACAGGATATATAATTCTCCCAATCAAAATAAGAGTGTCCACCTGTGGTTTTGTTACCCTACACAACAAAATAGGTTTTGCATGTGTAAGTATGGTCACAAGCCTTAAAAAGGAAGATCATTTGGCATTATTTAAACAGGTCCAATCTAATCACAAAAGCCTTTGAAATCAGAGAAAACTCCCTAGCTGAAGTGAGAGAGACATGAGCAGAAGAAGTAGAAGACAGGAAGATGACAGAAGAGGAAATCAGAGAGATTCTGAGGAAGAAGAATTTGGCACGGCATCACTTATTCTAGGGCTTCCCTGGTAGCTCAGCTGGTAAAGAACCTGCCTGCAAAGCAGGAGACTCTGGTTTGCTTTCTGGGTTGGGAAGATCTCCTGGAGAAGGAATAGGCTGCCAACTCCAGTATTCTTGGGCTTCCCTGGTGGCTCAAATGGTAAAAAAAAATCCACTTGCAATGAGGAGATCTGAGTTCGATCCCTGGGTTGGGAAGATCCTGTGGAGGAGGACATGGCATCCTACTTCAGTATTCTCACCTAGAATCCTAGGTGAGATTCTCACCTAGATAATCCCCATGGACAGAGGACCCTGGGAGGCTATAGTCCATGGGGTTGCAGAGAGATGGACACAACCGAGCTACTAAACACAGTACAGTGCTTATTCTAAGATACGTAAGTTCCAGGCAAGATCAGAGAGAAGTTTCTAGGAACTAAGGATGCCCTCCCGTAGCAGTCAGTAAGGACACACATGTGACAGTCTTACAGCCACAAGGTGCTGAATTCAGCTAACAAGCTGAGTGAAATTGGAAGCATTTTCTTCCAGTCTCCAGTAAGATGTAAGCCCTGCCATCACCTTGATTTTGATGCTCTAAGAACTAGAGCTGAGGAATCAACCCAGCCTGGGACTTCTGACCTACAGAACTGTGAGATGATAAATTTACATGGTGTGAAGCCCTAAATTTACAGTAATTTGACGTAAAAGGAAAAAGGAAACTAACAAACATCTGAACATTTTGTAGAAAAATATAAAGTATTCTTGCTGATATTCTTTATGAAATGGCAGAATACTAGCACATACAAACACACATACTCTCCCTCTCTTTCTCACATATGTGCACATGCGCACACACAAATGCAAAACAATACACAAATCTATACACAGACCATTCTCTAACTAAATGAAAAAAGTATGAAAAGAAAAAAATGTGCTTATTTTCTAGAATTCGGGGTTTAAAAATGATTATTTGAAATGATTTATTATTGCTGTACTATCCTTTCAGTATAAGTTAAAACATTACTACAAATCATAGATAATAAAGTATGAAAAGAAAGGTTTCCTTAAACTAGTACCTTTTCTGTGAGTGTGTTGTCTCCCCAAGCCTATTCGCCCTCCTGTGGATAATGAGAGGCAGTAACACACAAATATAAGTAAACTTTCTGCATATTCTGCCTTCTAAATTGTCCAACTCGGGACTTCCCTGTGGTCCAGTGGTTAAGACTGCCTTCCATTGCAGAGAGAGTGGGTTTGATCTTTGATCAGGGAGTCAAGATCCTCCATACCTTGCAGCCAAAAGACCAAAACAAAACAGAAGCAATGTTGTAACTAATTCAATAAAGAGAAAAAAAGAAAAAAAAAAATGGTCCACAAAAAAAAGTTCTAAATTGCCCAGCTCTCCACATCTGCTGCCAGGTGATTCCTGAAACAGATTTAGCCTCATTTTAAATTTTATGATCAGTTCCCTGGTCTGGTCATAAACAGACAACTCAGGAAAACTAGATTAGCCTGAAGAAGAGTCATTTTCTGATCCTATGCTTCAACTCTAACGATTAGACGCATGACGTGCTCTTTGAGAAGTACCCTTCCTGGAGCCAATTCAAAAAACAAGATGTCTTTCTTTTTGTGTGTGTGCCTGCATCCCGATAGCTGAATCCTCCTCTTTTTCCTTGAATAGAATACTAGGAGGGCAAACAAGGGCCAACCAGCTGGAGATATGAGAAGTTTGATTTAGAAAGACTCTGCTATGGGAAGTACATGAACTGAGATTCCTTAACTAGAAATAGCCAATGATAAATTAGATCCAGAGTCCGTGGAGAGGACTTGAGTTGAGAAATTAAAGGAATATAAAGAGAACAGAGGAATTAAATCCTGAAGCAGATCTGAAATAAATTGGGGAGGTCCAGGAGAATATCCATGAACACCGGATTTTGGAATTGTGTGCTAATGGGCGTGCACCACACTATATGGGGTCAAGCTACATGTCAAGTTACGCATGTGCTCCAATAACTCAGCCTCACTCCAGCTCCTCCAGTCCTATGGCTGTGCTTTGTTTTCATCTGTCATTTGAAGTTATGCAATTCTGTTCTCAGTTGTTGGTCCCCTGGTCAAACATTGATGCCTGTTGAGATCTCCTGTGTACAGCATGTCCCCCTGTGTCCTGGTCAACCTGCAAATGAAGGTCAGCAAATTGTATCCGAATCAAAGAAAGCAAAAGGCAGTAGGAATGCTTGCATAGTCTTTATCACGCTGCTGGACTCTCTTCTGATCTATGACTGTGTGATATATTTTCAACTCTCTTTCCTTTTTACCATTACAACATGTGGCTCTTATCTTTCTTTCCCTCTCTGATGTCAGAGTTTAAAAGTAAATACCTCAGAAATGAGGGCAGGCAAAGATATAAAAAAGCAAAAGAACTTCCTTGGGGGACACAGAGAGAAACCCATCTGCCCTATATGTGAGTGGGGTTGAGGAGGGCTGCTAGGAGGGAACAGACCAAAGGCTGCCCAGGGACACACATGTCCCTTTATGCTCAGCTAATGTTGACAACAGATTTTGATGGAATGAGTTTGTCAGAGCCAGAAAGTAGCCAACTTCTCTGTCTTTGAATGTTCTAGGGAAAAAGAATCATACAGAAGCAAAGTGACCAACTTCTCTGTCCTTGAACATTCTAGGGAAAAAGAATCATACAGAAACTTCTAGGATTATAAGGAATTTATACCCACTGCTATTACTTAAGTTCAAACCACTATCTTCTGTTGTCTGAATGACATAATAGGTGAACCTATTTACTTCTGCCCCCTCCAATTTTTCTACACTAGTGAAAGTAACCTATTAGAAGCTTAATCAGGTGAAACCATTTCCCTAAAATTTCTCAATAACATCCACAAAAAATTAAAACTCTTAACTATGACCTACAAGATTGTGTGTGATATAGTTCTAGAGAATACTCAGATTTCACCTACTATTCACTTTTACTCACTAAGCTCTAGGAAATTACAACCCCATCACCTTACATCCTTCATAATCTTTTATAATGTCACACTTTATTCATTTACTGACTGTTTGTTATGAGTGGTGGACGTTGGCTGGTAACCTCTTGTCCCTCAGTTTTCATGTCTGCAAAATAGAGACAATAATAAACAGCATCAGTTGCGTGTTTGTTATATGCCTCTCCTAGTCATGCCCACTGATAATTACTAGTTTGTTCTCCATATTTGTGAGCCTATTTCTGTTTTGTTATATAAATACATTTTATTTTTTAGACTCCGCATATAAGTGATAACATAGTATTTGTCTTTATTGGATTTATTTCACTAAGCATAATGCTATACAGGTCCAAACATATTGTTGAAAATGGCAAAATTTCATTCTTTGTATGACATAATAGTGTATAGATATGTATATACTGTACACATATATGTCTCACATCTTTTTAACTCTTCATCTCTTGATGGGCACTTTGGCTGCTTCCATATCTTGGCTACTGTAAATAGTGCTGCTATGAACATTGGGGTGCATGTATCTTTTGAAACTGATGTCTTTATTTTCTTCAGATATATACCCTGAGGTAGAATTGTTGGATCTGATGGTAGTTGCATTCTTGGTTTATTGTGGATCCTCCATACTGTTCTTCATTAGAGGTTATACCAATTTACATTCCTACCAACAGTATTTGAGGGTTCCCTTTTTTCCACACCCTCTCCAGCTTTTATTGCTTGCAGATTTCTTGATGATACCTATTCTGACTGATGTAAGGTGACATTTCATTGTGGTTTTTATTTGCATTTCTCTAATTTTTAGCAATGTTGAGCATCTTTTCATGTGCCTGTTTGTCATCTGTATCACTTTTTTGGAAAAAATGTCTTCTGTTCATTCTTTTAAGTTGGATTGTTTCTTTGATACTGAGTTGAAAGAGCTATTTATATATTTTGGAATATTAACCCCTTATCAGTTATATCATTTGCAAATACTTTCTCCCATTTAGTAGATTGTCTTTTATTTGTTTATTGTTTCCTTTGCTGTGCAAAAGCTTTTGAGTTTAATTAGGTCCCACTTTCCTTTTTGCTTTGATTTCTTTTGCCTCAGGAGAAAGATCCAAAAAAATATTGGTACCATTTATGTCAGACTGTTCTATTTGTTTTCTGGGAGTTTCAGTATTTCAGGTCTTACATTTAGATCTGTAATCCATTTTGAGTTTATTTTTGTAAATGGTATGGGGAAATATTCTAGTTTCACTCTGTTACATATGGCTGTCCAGTTTTCCCAGCACCACTTATTGAAGAGACTTTTTTCCTCCACTGTCTATTCTTCCCTCCTTTGTCATAGATTAATTGATCATAGGTGTATAGATTTATTTCTGGGCTCTCTACTCTGGTCCATTGATTTATGTTTCTGCTTTGGTGACAGTACCATACTGTTTCAGTTACTGTATCTTTGTAGTATAGTCTGAAGTCAGGGAGCATAACATCTCCAGCTTTTTTTTTTTTTTTTTTTTCCCTTAAGATTGCTTTGGTAATTTGGGGTCTTCCATTTAAATTTAGGATGACTTGTTCTAGTTCTGTGAAAAAACGTCATGAGTATTTTATAAGGATCATGGGTAAGTGCCAGTGTAAGTGCCAGTAAGGACTGCCTCCACTGTGCTCAGACACCACTGTAGGATGGAGCAGCCTCTGTATCTGATGACTGAACTCTTTCCTCAGTCCTCAGGCCTTTCCTCTGCCCTCACTCCAGTGTGGAACTCTGAAGTGAAGTAAGCGGAGCTGGAGTGTTCCCTTGGCCCAGGCTGTGGTGCCTGCTAGGGCGGTCATAGGATACCAGTCAGTCACCTGTGTGATCTGCCTTCTCCGCCCGATTCCAGGAATAAGCAAGTAGCATGCATATTCTTCAAGAGGAGAGTCCAGGCTTTCCCATAGCCCTCCTCTTATTCCCACGGGCTCTCCAGCCAGCCAAGAGGGCTTGCCTTCCCTTTGTCCAACCCTAGGACTATGGCTCAAACCAGTCACCCCCCAGAGAGGATCTCTGTTCTTGTGTAATCTCCCTTTCCCTCTGGTCCACTTTCTGGGGCACAGATCTCAACCTGATTACTTCTCCTCCTTTTTTACCTGATTCTGTGTGAACCCTTATTCTAGCCTTCGTTGTACAGGAGCGTTTCTGCCAGTTTCCAGTTTGTTTTCAGTGAGACTGTTTTTCAAGTAGATGCAGATGTGTTCATGGTGGGGAGGTGAGTTTCACGTTCTTTTACTCCACCATCTTGATCTCTCCAATGAACGTTTTTAAATGTACAATTAATGCTCCTTCCCTTTTCCCTCCTAGAGAGCAGGGATTAAGGCATTTTGTGATCTTCCTTTAACTCTGCCTGCGTTGGCACAGGCACATGGAATATCAATTTTGGAGTCAATTGAAACCCAACTCTGCCATGTATTAGTATGAGATTTGGGCTGCCAACTTATTCTTCCTAAAGATCAGTTTCCCATCTATAAACTGAAACCATACATGCTTAGAGCTATTGTAAAAAGTAAATCATCTGTGTGGCTTACACATGGCCATCTCCTACTATTATATCATTATTATTTTTCCAGCAGTATTCCAAAGGTCATCACTGGCCCACAAGAGTGAAGGAAATCAGATGAATATTTACATATCTCATTAGTCCTAGTATGCATCTGATCTTTTTTTTTTTTTTCAATTCTCATTTAGGCTATTCCCTCAAAAGAACTATGACCCTCCAATATTTTCCAATTCTGTCCACTCTTAGAACCTTAAAAAACAATGTCTACCCTACTCAGTGCATACACACACACACACACACACACAAACAAACACACAGAGTTTTATCTAGGCAGCGTTCTCTGAATATTACAGCTCATACTTATTTTTCCTTCCTCTGTACACTAGCTTGCAGTATTACCCAAACAGGGTAATTATATTGCCCACAGAGGGAGCCCTCCAGACAGGCTATCCTTAATTAATTTCTTTTGATAATATCTAAGACATTGATAGAATCTGAGTTCTTCTCCCAGTTTGATTTCATCAAATGGCTAATGTTTCCAAATTCTAGGACCCATATGAACTCAGAGTTGTTCTACATGTAGCTGTGTATTTGTTTCGTTTGATACTCACTTTAGAAAACATTTTGACAGTTTCCCAGTGTGAAGAAAAAGGATTTTTGTTTAATTAATGAAGCTTTTCTCAGGTCCAGATTTAGTCTTTTAATGCACTTTCAGCTGTTAGAAAGATACCAACTAAAATGCCTTAGCTATTGACGAATGCTTAATTATTTTCTTTCTGGAATAAATCACATTTTTAATGTAGACAAATCCTTGGATTTCTTAGCAGGAAATCCTTTAGCCCAGTGACGTACCAACGATCTGTGTTTATTTTCTATCTCTTCTTGTCTTATTTTAAATGAGAGATTTGAATTTGGGTAGACATACAAATACATTGGAGAAGGAAATGGCAACCCACTCCAATATTCTTGCCTGGAGAATGCCATGGACAGAGAAGCCTTGTGAGCTACTGTCTATAGGGTCTCACAGAGTTGGACATGACTGAAGCAACTTAGCATGCATGCATAGAAATACATTAGGTAAGCTTGTGCTTATCTAGAATCTTGTGCAAGTTGAGCTAAATGTTTAACTAAATATAGCCAGACCACTCTCTTCAGCAAAGGTAGTAGATATATGTATATTGTGTATTTTATTTATTTGGTGAACCCAAATATGCTGAGGTTATTAGTTAAAGCAACTTTCATTCAAATGGATCAAGAAACTAATAATCTGATTATGTGACATACCTATTTAGCAAAAACATATATATCAATGTAAAAAGAATGCTCAAATGATTTGGAAAAAATAAATATGTGTAATAATCAAGACTATATATATTCCAAGATAAGTTATCTTAAAATATTCCATGTGTCAAGCATTTTTTCAAAAATGAATTTAGACCATAAAAAGGGGAATTTTGAATCTGTTTAGTAGTTTTCTAGCAACTTCTAACACAAGTGACAAAAACCCTTTCAGTCATGTGCTACGTATCTTCCCAAATATGCATTAGTGGCATCTAGTTCATAGTTTGAAATCATTCATGGTAAGAGGACTCATGTTGTAAATGAGCAATTTATTGTCTACAAAGGTCTAGGTGCAGAGATATACCACATACACAATTAAAATGTCTAATCTCATGATATGTAACTTCTAAAGGAGGACTAAGACTTAAATATCATCCAGAAGAAATATATTACTAATTATGATAAGATATTTGGAGAAAAGCATATAGTGCAGTTGGAAATTGGTGCAGGGCTTATTTATTTTTTTGTGTGTTTAGTTTGAACAGGCTACTCTGAGGAAGTAGTTAGCACTAAAGGCTAAAGTGAGGAAAAGAAACTAGTTTGATGAAACCAGGTAAATGGAGATTTCCTGCCAGAACTTCTTTGATATTGCCTAGGAGGAAAGTTAACTATCCTGATAAGGAAAGGAGCATGTTGAAACTGTCAGGTAACCGCTAAAAGATTAACAAAAGAGTTTATCTTTGTTTATCTTTCTAAACAAAGATGGAAAATTGAATAATTAAAAAGCATCTAAAAGAAAGCAAGGAAAGGGAGCAAAAAAGATCACATGCTAGACAGTATAGGCAAAACATGCTAAGATACAGTTTTAATGTATTTAAATCAATAATCAAGTTAAATATGATTTCCTACCTGTATGCTCCAAGTAAAATATAATAGTTGCCAATTTGATCTTAAACAAATACATGTGAAAAAAAAAACACATAAAAATAAGTATATATAGGATTTGAAAGTACTGAATGGAGAAATAAAAACTCCAATATAAACAAAAATCTACCAAATAATGACAGTGCAACCCTATCATTATTAGATAAAGGAAATTCTAAGAGAGCAAGCACTCCTAGAAGTAAATAAGATCATTGAATTAATTCAGTTCAGTTCACTTCAGTTGCTCAGTTGTGTCTGACTCTTTGCGACCCCATGGACTGCAGCTTGCCTGGCATCCCTGTCCATCACCAGTTCCCAGAATTTACTCAAAGTCATGTCCATTAAGTTGGTGATGCCATCCAACCATCTCCTCCTCTGTGATCTCCTTCTCCTCCCTTCTTCAACCTTTCCCAGCATCAGGGTCTTTTCCAGTGAGTCAGCTCTTCACATCAGATGGCCAAAGTATTGGAGTTTCAACTTCAGCATCAGTCCTTCCAATGAATATTCAGGACTGATTTCCTTTAGGATGGACTGGTTGGATCTCCTTGCAGTCTGAGGGACTCTCAAGTGTCTTCTTCAAAACCACGGTTCAAAAGCATCAATTCTTTGGCACTCAGCTTTCTTTATAGTCCAACTTTCACATCCATACATGACTACTGGAAAAACCATGGCTTTGATTAGAGACCTAGGTTGGGACGATACCCCGGAGAAGGAAATGGCAACCCACTCCAGTACTCTTGCCTAGAAACTTCCATGGATGGAGGAGCTTAGTGGGTTACAGTTCATGGGGTTGCAAAGAGTCGGACACGAATAAGCGACTTCACTTTCACTTTCTTTGACTAGATGGACCTTTGTTGGCAAAGTAATGTCTCTGCGTTTTAATATGCTGCCTAGGTTGGTCATAGCTTTTCTTCCAAGGACAACCATCTTTTAATTTCATGGCTGCAGTCACCATCTGCAGTGATTTTGGAGCCCCCCAAAATAAAATCTCTCACTGTTTCTATTGTTTCCCCATCTATTTGCCATGAAGTGATGGGACTGGATGCCATGATCTTAGTTTTCTGAATGTTGAGCTTTACACCAACTTTTTCACTCTCCTCTTTCACTTTCATCAAGAGGCTCTTTAGTTCTTCTTCACTTTCTGCCATAAGGGTGGTGTCATCTGCATATCTGAGGTTATTGAGATTTCTCCCAGCAATCTTGATTCCAGCTTGTGCTTCATCAGTCCAGCATTTCTCATGATGTACTCTGCATAGAAGTTAAACAAGCAGGGTGACAATATACAGCCTTAACATACTCCTATCCCAATTTGGAACCAGTCTGTTGTTCCATGTCCAGTTCTAACTGTTGCTTCTTGATCCTGCATACAGATTTCTTAGGAGGCAGGTGAGGTGATCATGGATTAAATGTATCTGCTGCTGCTCCTGCTAAGTCACGTCAGTCGTGTCCAACTCTATGCAACCCCATGGATGCCAGAGCGCACCAGGCTCCCCCGTCCCTGGGATTCTCCAGGCAAGAACACTGGAATGGGTTGCCATTGCTTTCTCCAAATGTATCTAAAGCAATCCAAATATTACAGGAAATTGATAACCAGGAAAATTCATTTTAAAAATATAAGGAAAAGATTTTACTTCTTTTTCTTCTTGATATTATATCATATATAATATTATATATATTATATTCCACTTGTCCCTCTGAATTTTGTCCCAATGTAATACCTTTGTATACTTGAATATTTGTATTTTTATGGGTTACACTATCATATTCTACAACACAAATATGCAATCAAATATATATCTTTATTTTCCTCAAATTTGTGTAGCAAATATTTTAGAGTACCTTGAAGTTACACTTATAAGAGTATACAATTAAATTCAATAACTTAAACTCCAATAATTATTAAATAATAATTTAAATTTTGGGGAAATGTTTTATATAAATATGATGCCTGAATTACAGCGCTTTGATTAAGGGAGACTTTTCTTGCACCAGTACCTTATATTGTATATGACATTCTAGAGTTTTTATGTTTCTCTTTGCCATTTCTGGCAGTGCACTTTGGGAATTCTATGTGTTTCAGTGTTCTATACTTTTCTGCTATAGTGTAAGAGAACCACAGAAAAGGCCTTAGGCAGATCCACTTGAGAGCTTAGAAATCAGGGTTCTTGCAAACAAGATGCATGTGACCACCAAGCTAGACCAAGTATCTGATGCATTAATCCGTCCTATACATCCCTAACAGGTAAGTCATTGGCTACCTGCATATACAGAATCCTTCCCACCGGACTGTTTGAGAACTGGATTCTTAGGTTATTCCTGGCCTGGAGCATGCAAATGGTATTAAACTGATGCATGGAATAAATTCAGTCAACATTGGTTAAATTTAATTTGGATTATAGTGTATTTGCAACAACTCCTGGTGGACAATAGCATATATTTCATTAAAAAGAAGTTAGATGGTAAAGCGTTAGAGCCAATACATTGTGTCGAAACTTATGTTCTTTATTTCAAACAGCACTTGGTGTTGACTAGGAATGACTCAGTTTCTGAAGCATGGGGAAAGAGCCAAAAAAGGGGCGGGGGTGGGGTGGGGGTGGGAAACAAACAGCAGATGGCGGTTTAGGCTGCCACCCACTCTCCCCACAGGCCCTTTTGAAATCACAGCAGCTCCTTCTCAGATTCCAAGTTCTGAAAGTTATTCCGCTGCTTTAGAGACATGTCCCTGGTTCCGTCAACCCTGCCAAAATCCAGATCAGAGAAAAAGAACAGAGGAATATAGGATGAGTTAGGGAGATTAGTCTTGAAATCTTATTTATCCATACTTTCATGTCCCTTTTTATTACCTGTATCCAAAATTCACCTTGTTTAACTGATTTCTAACTCTTCCATTATCAGTTGGGTCAACCCCATATCTCTTTGCATTCTCTGCTCTTCTGCCTATATTTTTTACTATGACTTTTCTCCCCCTTCTAGAGAATGTTGCCTCGCCCCCATCCCTATACAGTTAATAGGTCTTCTGGATTCCTCTCTCTAGATAGGGTTGATCAATGTGTCTCCCCCAGTTGGCTGTTCCAGATTAAATTCTTAAATGTTTTCTGATGCATTGTTTCATCAACTGAAGAATCTTTCTGCAAATTCCTTGTCCCCACTTTTATTTTTGCTCCATGTTATTATTTTGTGTAACTGTTTATGCTGTAGACATAAAATGAAAGTCAAGTTTATTCTAGTGGTGTCACTGCATAAAAACTGCTGAACTTTTACAGAAGCCTAATCACTAAATCACCCTTATTCTTTTCTGAGATCAATTAATTCTTTTGCAAATACCTATTTGTCTCCCTGTGTTAATATTTTCATTTTCTCTGGCTTCAAAGTAAACAGTTCTGTTGTCACAAAATTAATGAGCTCTGATTGGATTCAGGCTTAAGATGTTTTCTTCCTTTCAGGCTGCATTCTCAAGGAACAGGGATGAAACTCTGCTTTTTAGACAACTGGTAAATGTATTTCCTTTGATCGGTCCAAGACTACTGATGTGAGTGATAAATATTACATTTACTGTCTCTTCCCCTGTGTCTTCACAGCGTGAGGTTTCAAATAAGAGGCATGTTGTATTGAACCAAGTGAATGCATTTGGTTTGAGCTTAACTCAAAAACAGTCTATCAAATAGCTCTGATTTGGTGCCCCAGTGCCTGCTATGCTCCAAGAGTTTCATGTTATTTATGAAAGTTACAATAATGCTCTAAGCTATATACTATTCCCCCCATGTTACAGATATTAAAGTTGAGGCTTACAGAGATTACATACTTGTGCAGAGAAGGTCCAATTACTGTTAAGTGACCCAGCTGAGGCTTTGAATTTTGTCTCTCTGCCTTCACAGAGAGGACTCAAGACTCCCCTGTGAAAGAAGTTTGATCGCAGTAGTTCCCACTTATCCATGGTTTGTTTTCTATGATTTCAGTTACTCAGTCAACTCTTGTCTAAAAATATTAAGTGGTAAATTTCTAAAATAAACAATTCATGAGTTTTAAATTGTGGCTGTTTTGAGTAGCACTATGAAATCTCAGCCAGCCTGTACCCTCAGCTCCATCTCACTTCAGACATGAATCATCCTTGTCCAACATATCCTTGAAGCATACTTTAAGCTCATGTTAGTTTAGGGGCAAAACAGGGAAAAGCATAGTATATACCTAGGGCTTAAAAGTCTTCATATTTGTGGTTTCAGTCATCTACCGGGGATCTAGTAGCTCACAATAAGTGGAGACTATTGTACCCTACATTTCTGTTCCACTCCAAACACTTACTAACTTATTCATTCATTCAATACATATTTATTATAAAATCTTCTTCAATTAATGGTTTAAAAAGCATACAATTTATAAAGTAATGAATGAGGAAACCATTGTAACGATACATCAGTATATCAGCCCTTATCCTTTTCAATCTGGCTCATTTATCATGGGAAAGAAACCCACGCAGTTCTTTTAAAGCTATATGTTGGAAAGGGTACTGTTAGCACTTAGAGAAATCCCTTGTATATAGTAGTAACTTAAATAAAAAATATTATATAGGTGAATAAATACTGTTGTGATTCAAAGAGGCTCATAAATTACACCCAGTCAGCTAAAATTCCTGCACACTTTTGGCAATATCATTGAAAAAAACAAAAGATAAACCATAATATTACCTTTGTTTCTAGAAAGAAACCGAGTTGGAACACTTGGCTTTAGATCATGGCATCCCTGGATGATGAAGTCCTGTGTATACCAGCAAAGAGTGCCTCGGGAACCAGCAAAACTTTCTCTAAGAGCAGCACAATCCCCAAAGTAGAGAATTAGAGACATGAGCCTTTTCAATGGGTGTGTTTTTAGGGTTATATCTCCTCATGGAAGTAAAAAATATCATTGCTTAAAAGTTTCCAAGGCCATAACTAGAAGGGACAGAATTCTTAACCCAGACATGCCTGCAAGAAGAGACCTTATTCACCATTTACAATGCAGTCAAAGTGGGATACAGGTCAGTATTATTCACTGAGATGTATCTTAGAAATGTGTGTTTTTCACATAAGAGAATAACTCAGCCATCTCTACTTCTCCACTCATAATGTCTGAGATACTACTTCTTTCCTCCCCTCACCATCATTAGCCATTCCTCAAAAAAAAAAAAAAAAAAAAGAAAGAAAGAAAGAAAAGAGAGAAAAAAAACCATAGCTAGTGTTCTTATGTTATGAATTTTGGTATATTGGTATTTATTTTTCATTGGGGGAAAGACAAACGATGTTGCAGGACCCAAACTTTTCTGAAAAAGTTTGTAGAGTGGTAGACTAGTAATAAAACACAAAGACATTTAATTTATTCTTTTTGATTCTTACATAGTAATAAAGACCTATTTACACTAATCACTTATTAAATTGCCCTGCCATATATGAAAAGAGCCTGCCACAAAGAAGATGTTGAAAATGTTTCATGTCACTTTATTACTATGATTATGGGCATTACTCTGGCAAGACTAATGCCTTATGAGACACAAACACAGAATGACTGGAGGGAATTCCTAGGGCATGTTTCCAAATTGAACTTTTGATGTCACCTAGCAGGAGAAACTGAATGATGCAAATCCCACATCTGGGAAAACGCAGATAAAATGGATTCATCTTCCTGAGTTTTTCTTCATCGCAGGAAGATAAAAGAGTTCTCTGACTTAGAAAGGAGATGATGGTATGCTGTATACCTTAAGCCAAAGAAACGGATTTCACAGAATTCATAAATATCTGAAATCCAGTATTTACTGCTGCTGTCAGCTGAAAGTGCAAGTCACTCAGTCATGTCCGACTCTTTGTGACCCCGTGAACTGTATAGTCCATGGAATTCTCGAGGCCAGAGTAAGAGTAGCCTTTCCCTTCTCCAGGGGATCTTCCCAAGCCAGAGATCAAACCTAGGTCTCCCACATTGCAGGCAGATTTTTTACCAGCTGAGTCACCAGGGAAGCCCAAGAATGCTGGAGGCCTATCCCTTCTCCAGGGGATCTTCCCAACCCAGGAATTGAACTGGGTCTCCCGCTTTGCAGGCGGATTCTTTACCAGCTGAGCTATCAGGGAAGGTAGCAGGTACTAGGGAAGGCTTTTGTCAGTCCCCTCATAAAAGCGTCCCTCCTTAATTCTGAAAAATAATGTAGCACCACATATTTGTCAAGAAAAAAAAAATTGTAAGACTATAAAGATAGTTCAGAGAGAAAATGATAGAGATTGATTTATAGTTTTGGGGGGAAAGATTTTACTTAAAAGTTATATACTTACATTTTTATTTTAAAAATGCCTTATTTAAAATTAAGCGTACTCTTGATGAAATTTGAATTGCCACTTAAATGTTTTGCAGTAGAGATGGCTGAAAATATTAAGTCCTTATTCTTGGTATAGTGGAAAGATGACTGAATGAAAAACCTGAAATCTAGTCCTGATTTGTCAATTTACTAGTTATTTGTCTTGGAAAAGCCTTTTAACATCTCTGAGACACTGTTTACACCCAAAATCAGGATTATAAATTTTACTTATAGCATGTGTTGGGATAAGGATTAAGTATAGATTCCTTCAATGTCACAAATGTGGATTTATTTGTACTTTATCTTAAATTACGCAACTAAGATGCCAACCCCTGATATTTCTTGACTTTTGAGACAAAAGTAGAAATGAAAGTTAATATGTCTAAGTACTTAAGATTATAACCAAAAAACTAGATGTTTTTTCTTGACAATATAATTTCAAAGTAATAAATATAAGATAAAAATAAAAAGTAAGATAAAAATAAGATGAAAATATATAGATAAACTTATGGTCCCTATATAACCAAAACCTAACTCAATATGAGAGACATCTGAATGTAGTTTTTCACAGGACTAGATATTCCTTTGGGGCCAATGATACTTGAATTAAGAATAAAATTGATATGATAATGTGGCTACCATAGAATTTTTCACTTAATTTGTGTTTTCTTGAGAGTAATGAGCTAAAGGACTTAAAAATAAAATGAAAGCTACCAGATATTACTAAGGTTATCTCAAAGGGACTAAAGAAGCAACTAGAAAAGATTTTCACTGACCAAATTAGAAACATCTCCAAGAATAATAATTACAATAAATGAAAATATATTAAATATTAATAAATGCATGAGTTTAAATGATACTAAAATAATATTTATGGAAGATGTTAGATATCCAAATCACTTTTTGAAAACTGTTAAATAAAGGGAAAGAATCACCATTTATTCTGCCATTAACCTCTGCATAGATGTAGTAAGTTAAGAAAAAAATATAGAATTAGAATATAGCCATTTTGCAGCCACTAATGAACTGATAAACCTAAATTCTGAACATATGAACCAGCTAAAATCATAAATAGAGAGTCAGGGTTTATATGCCTCCAAGAGGAAGAGCATAAACCCATCTGTGAACATTCTTATAAATGAACAAAATAGAAAGCAAAAAGCACTTGGATCTCATAAAGCCTCCAGTTTGGGTGCAACCACCAATTCAGAGAAACTGGAAAGAGCAGAGAGCCTTGCTAAATTATACCACGGTGATGCAACCAACGAAATCCAGAGCTATGTTATCCAGTGTGGCTACCACAAAGCACTAGTGCACGTAATTATTTCAATTTAAAATTAAGCATTAAAAGAAACCCAAACTTAAGTTCATGGGCTCCATTGTCCACAATTTTAAAGAGTTCAATAGATGTATGTGGCTAGTGACTACCATACTGAAGCACCTAGAACATTTCTTTCATTTCAGAAAATTTTGTTGACTAGTGCTGATCTAAATTGTTCAGAACACTATAGCTATTTCTGCAACAGTAAGAAAGTGAGTAAGACAAAGTCAATAAAAGGAGGGAGGGAAGGACAAGAGAAAAAGAGACAGGAACAAAACTTATAAGATACACCCTACAATTATGAGGTGTGGAACTTACATCCAATTCAAAACAATTGTAAAGAGAATGACAAGTTTTAACATTTAGGAGTCCACTAAATTTTGAAAACTAACTGGGTATTTTATGATATAAAGTTAGTACCATTAAGATATTTTAGATATAATCCTTTTAAAAATTGTTCCCCTTTAATATTACAAACATGGGCTCAATAAAGGACAGAAATGGTATGGACCTAACAGAAGCAGAAGATATTAAGAAGAGGTGGCAAGAATACATGGAAGAACTGTACAAAAAATATCTTCATGACCCAGATAATCACGATGGTGTATTCACTCACCTAGAGCCAGACATCCTGGAGTGTGAAGTCAAGTAGGCCTTAGAAAGCATCACTATGAACAAAGCTATTGGAGGTGATGGAATTCCAGTTCAGCTATTTAAAATCTTGAAAGATGATGCTGTGAAAGTGCTGCACTCAATATGCCAGCAAGTTTGGAAAACAGCAGTGGCCACAGGACTGGAAAAGGTCAGTTTTATCCCAATCCCAAAGAAAGGCAATGCCAAAGAATGCTCAAACTACTGCACAATTGCACTCATCTCACATGCTAGTAAAGTAATGCTCAAAATTCTCCAAGCCAGGCTTCAGCAATACAGGAACCGTGAACTTCCTGATGTTCAAGCTGGATTTAGAAGAGGCAGAGGAACCAGAGATCAAATTGCCAACATCTGCTGGATCATGGAAAAAGCAAGAGAGTTCTAGAAAAACATCTATTTCTGCTTTTTTGACTATGCCAAAGCCTTTGACTGTGTGGATCACAATTAACTGTGGAAAATTCTGAAAGAGATGGGAATACCAGACCACCTGACCTGCCTCTTGAAAAACCTATATGCAGGTCAGGAAACAACAGTTAGAACTGGACATGGAACAACAGACTGGTTCCAAATAGGAAAAGGAGTATGTCAAGGCTGTATATTGTCACCCTGCTTAATTAGCTTCTGTGCAGAGTACATCATGAGAAATCCTGGGCTGGAAGAAGCACAAGCTGGAATCAAGATTGCCAGGAGAAATATCAATAACCTCAGATGCAGATGACACCACCCTTATGGCAGAAAGTGAAGAGGAACTAAAGAGCCTCTTGATGAACGTGAAAGGGGAGAGTGAAAAGGTTGGCTTAAAGCTCAACATTCAGAAAATGAAGATCATGGCATCTGGTCCCATCACTTCATGGGAGATAGGTGGGGAAACAGTAGAAACAGTGTCAGACTTTATTTTGGGGGGCTCCAAAATCACTGCAGATGGTGATTTCAACCATAAAATTAAAAGACACTTACTCCTTGGAAGGAAAGTTATGACCAACCTAGATAGCATATTGAAGAGCAGAGACATTACTTTGCCAACAAAGGTCTGTCTAGTCAAGGCTGTGATTTTTCCAGTGGTCATGTATGGATGTGAGAGTTGGACTGTAAAGAAACTGAGTGCCAAAGAATTGATGCTTCTGAACTGTGGTGTTGGAGAAGACTCTTGAGAGTCCCTTGGACTTCAAGGAGATCCAACCAGTCCATTCTAAAGGAGATCAATCCTGGGTGTTCAATGGAATGACTGATACTAAAGCTGAAACTCCAATTCTTTGGCCACCTCATGCAAAGAGTTGACTAATTGGAAAAGACTCTGATGCTGGGAGGGATTAGAGGCAGGAGCAGAAGGGGACGACCGAGGATGAGATGGCTGGATGGCATCACCGACACAATGGATGTGAGTTTAAGTGCACTCCAGGAGTTGGTGATGGACAGGGAGGTCTAGCGTGCTGCTATTCATGGGGTCAAAAAGAGTCGGACACGACTGAGCGACTGAACTGAACTGAATATTACAAACAGAAATATTAATTGGTGAAAGGATATGATTTATATTTGTTTCAGAAATATTGGAGAATGAGTGATCATTGATAGGCAAGAATTTTTGAGGCTCAGTGACAAGTCGACAGTAGTCATAATCCTTTCATTGTCTCCATAGAAAATTTTAAAAAGTAAAATAAAATGCAACTGTACTCAATATATAAAAATGTGAGTGTATATTATAAACATAAATTACAATAAATATAAGTAAAGTATTTATATAACTCTTTAAATGTATTTTACAAAAAGTTATTATTGTCTAAGCTTTCAAGAACATCTAGTGAATACAAAAGGCTAAATACAAATAACATTTAAAATAAATTTTAAAACGTATTAAATGACTGCAATAATGCTATTTTATTCAATTCTTAACCATTTAATTAAAATTTATTATTCCTTATATAAAATAAAAGTTTTCACACTCAGCATTAAATTAATATTCATTTTCCAATATAAATATCATGCTTCAGGTATGGTATGTATAGATTTGCATATACACGTTTTGGAAAAATGTATCAATTGTTTAATAGTGTACAGTGATCTGCAGCTTCCATGCACAACCACTGTGAATGCCACACTAAATTTTGTGTGCTTTTAGAACCACAAATTAGGGCACAGAGAGACACTAGGAGGTGGATCTTTGACACCACTCTGAAGTTTCAGGTTTCTTAAGTGCAGGAATCTGTAACATTACTACTACTTGAGAACAGTGTGGAGATTCCTTAAAAAATTGCAAATAGAACTGCCTTACGACCCAGCAATCCCACTGTTGGGCATACACACAGAGGAAACCAGAATTGAAAGAGACACATGTACCCCAATGTTCATTGCAGCACTGTTTATAATAGCCAGGACATGGAAACAACCTAGATGTCTATCAGTAGATGAATGGATAAGAAAGCTGTGGTACATATACACAATGGAATATTACTCAGCCATTAAAAAGAATACATTTGAATCAGTTCTGCTGAGATGGATGAAACTGGAGCCGATTATACAGAGTGAAGTGAGCCAGAAAGAAAAACACCAATACAGTATACTAACACATATATATGGAATTTAGGAAGATGGCAATGATGACCCTGTGTGCAGGACAGCAAAAAAGACACAGATGTGTATAGCGGACTTTTGGACTCAGAGGGAGAAGGAGAGGGTGTGATGATTTGGGAGAATGGCATTGAAACATGTATAATATCATGTAATAATCGAAATGCCAGTCTATGTCTGATGCAGGATATGACACGCTTGGGGCTGACGCGCGGGGATGACCCAGAGAGATGTTGTGGGGAGGGGGGTGGGAGGGGGGCTCATGTTTGGGAACGCATGTACACCTGTGGTGGATTCATGTCAATCTATGCCAAAACCAATACAGAATTGTAAAGTAAAAATTAAAAATAAATAAATAAATTAAAAAAAAAAAAAGAATTTATCTTTTTTCTTACCTAAACTTCTTCGCTTCCTCTCAATTCTCTGCTGCCCCTTGGAGAGCACTGATGTGGGGAGGAGCATATTTCATAAACAGTTATAATGTTCAGATGTAGTTGCCTTTTGTTTTGAAAACATTAGTGGAAAACAAGGAAGTATCTCTCCCTAGCAGATATGATTTGACATATGTTGTAAGAGAATTGCCACATAATATACCCAGGCCATGCAGATGACACACTCTTATGGCAGAAAGTGAAGAAGTAAAGAGCCTCTTGATGAAAGTGAAAGAGGAGACTGAAAAAGTTGGCTTAAAGCTCAACATTCAGAAAACAAAGATCATGGCATCCGGTCTCATCACTTCATGGCAAATAGATGTAGAAACAGTGGCAGACTTTATTTTGGGGGGCTCCAAAATCACTGCAAATGGTGACTGAAGTCATGAAATTAAAAGACACTTGGTCCTTAGAAGAAAAGCTATGATGAAGCTAGATAGCATATTAAAAAGCAGAGACATTACTTTGCCAATAAAGGTCTGTCTAGTTAAGGCTGTGGTTTTTCCAGTAGTTATGTGTGGATGTGAGAGTTGGACCATAAAGAAAGCTGAGAGCTAAAGAATTGATGCTTTTGAACTGTGGTGTCGGAGAAGACTCTTGAGAGTCCCTTGGACTGCAAGTAGATCCAACCAGTCCATCCTAAAGGAAATCAGTCCTGAATATTGATTGGAAGGACTGATGTTGATGCCGAAACTCCAATACTTTGGCCACCTCTTGCGAAGAGCTGACTCATTGGAAAAGACCTTGATGCTGGGAAAGATTGAAAGCAGGAGGAGAAGGGGATGACAGGATAAGATGGTTGGATGGCATCACCGACTCAATGGACATGAGTTTGAGTAAGCTCTGGGAGTTGGTGATGGACAGGGAGCCCTTGCGTGCTGCAGTCCATGGGTTTACAAAGAGTTGGACACAACTGAGCGACTGAACTGAACTGAACTGATACCCAAGTCTACCAACTGATGAAAGGAGTAGACAGGCTGATTCGATTAGATTAAGTCTGTTCTATATCTGAGGTTGTATAATGCTGAACCTTGAACAAAATTGCTATTCTCATAGTAAGAATTGGGGCTTCCCTGGTGGCCCAGATGGTAAAGAATCCGCCTGTATGAGGGAGACCTGGGTTCAATCCCTGGGTTGGAAAGATCCCCCACAGGAGGGCATGGCGCCCACTGCAGTATTCTTGCCTGAAGAATCCCATGGACAGAGGAGTCTGGCAGGCTACAGTCTATGGGGCCCCAAAGAGTCTGACATGACTGAAGCAACTTAGTTTTTAGCACATAGTAAGAAAGGGAGGTGAGAAAGTAAGAGTTTTGGATGTGTGAGCAACAGTGTCTACCAGATTCACCCAGTTCAGTTCAGTTCAGTGGCCCAGTCGTGTCTGACTCTTTGTGATCCCATGATCGCAGCACGCCAGGCATCCCTGTCCATCACCAACTCCCGGAGTTCACGCAGATTCGTGTCCATCGAGTCAGTGATGCTATCCAGCCATCTCCTCAGTCGTCCCCTTCTCCTCCTGCCCCCAATCCCTCCCAGCATCAGAGTCTTTTCCAATGAGTCAACTCTTCGCATGAGGTGGCCAAAGAATTGGAGTTTCAGCTTTAGCATCATTCCTTCCAAAGAAATCCAAGAGCTGATCTCTTTCAGAACGGACTGCTTTGATCTCCCTGCAGTCCAAGGGACTCTCAAGAGTCTTCTCTAACACCACAGTTCAAAAGCATCAATTCTTCAGGGCTCAGACTTCTTCACAGTCCAACTCTCACATCCATACATGACTACTGGAAAGACCATAGCCTTGACTAGATGGACCTTAGTCTGCAAAGTAATGTCTCTGCTTTTCAATATGCTATCTAGGTTGGTCATAACTTTTCTTCCAAGGAGTAAGCGTCTTTTAATTTCATGGCTGAAATCACCATCGGCAGTGATTTTGGAGCCCCCCAATATAAAGACTGACACTGTTTCCACTGTTTCCCCATCCATTTCCCATGAAGTGATGGGACCAGATGCCATGATCTTCTTTTTCTGAATGTTGAGCTTTAAGCCAACTTTTTCCACTCTCCTCTTTCACCTTCATCAAGAGGCTTTTTAGTTCCTCTTCACTTTCTGCCATAAGGGTGGTGTCATCTGCATATCTGAGGTTATTGATATTTCTCCCGGCAATCTTGATTCCAGCTTGTGTTCCTTCCAGCCCAGCGTTTCTCATGATGTACTCTGCATAGAAGTTAAATAAACAGGGTGACAATATACAGCCTTGACGTACTCCTTTTCCTATTTGGAACCAGTCTATTTTCCATGTTCAGTTCTAACTGTTGCTTCCTGGCCTTCATACAGGTTTCTCAAGAGGCAGATCAGGTTGTCTGGTATTCCCATCTCTCTCAGAATTTACCACAGTTTACTGTGATCCACACAGTCAAAGGCTTTGGCATAGTCAAAAAAGCATAAATAGATGTTTTTCTGGAACTCTCTTGCTTTTTCGATGATCCAGCAGATGTTGGCAATTTGATCTCTGGTTCCTCTGCCTTTTCTAAAACCAGCTTGAACATCACGGAGTTCTTGGTTCATGTATTGCTGAAGTCTGGCTTGGAGAATTTTGAGCATTACTTTACTAGCATGTATAGGGGACTGGAATGCAAAAGTAGGAAGTCAAGAAACACCTGGAGTAACAGGCAAATTTGGCCTTGGAATGCAGAATGAAGCAGGGCAAAGACTAATAGAGTTTTGCCAAGAAAATGCACTGGTCATAGCAAACACCCTCTTCTAACAACACGAGAGAAGACTCTACACATGGACATCACCATATGGTCAACACCGAAATCAGACAGATGATATTCTCGGCAGCCAAAGATGGAGAAGCTCTATACAGTCAACAAAAACAAGACCAGCAGCTGACTGTGGCTCAGATCATGAACTCCTTATTACCAAATTCAGACTCAAATTGAAGAAAGCAGGGCAAACCGCTAGACCATTCAGGTATGACCTAAATCAAATTCCTTATGATTATACAGTGGAAGTGAGAAATAGATTTAAGGGCCTAGATCTGATAGAGAGAGTGCCTGATGAACTATGGATGGAGGTTCGTGAGATTGTACAGGAGACAGGGATCAAGACCATCCCCATGGAAAAGAAATGCAAAAATGCAAAATGGCTGTCTGGGGAGGCCTTACCAATAGCTGTGAAAAGAAGAGAAGTGAAAAGCAAAGGAGAAAAGGAAAGATATAAGCATCTGAATGCAGAGTTCCAAAGAATAGCAGGAAGAGATAAGAAAGCCTTCTTCAGCGATCAATGCAAAGAAATAGAGGGAAAGAACAGAATGGGAAAGACTAGAGATCTCTTCAAGAAAATTAGAGATACCAAGGGAACATTTCATGCAAAGATGGGCTTGATCAAGGACAGAAATGGTATGGACCTAACAGAAGCAGAAGATATTACGAAGAGGTGGCAAGAATACACGGAAGAACTGTACAAAAGAGATCTTCATGACCCAGATAATCACGATGGTGTATTCACTCACCTAGAGCCAGACATCTTGGAATGTGAAGTCAAGAGAGCCTGAGAAAGCATCACTACCAACAAAGCTAGTGGAGGTGAAGGATTTCCAGTTGAGCTGTTTCAAATCCTGAAAGATGATGCTGTGAAAGTGCTGCACTCAATATGCCAGCAAATGTGGAAAACTCAGCAATGGCCACAGGACTGGAAAAGGTCAGTTTTCATTCCAATCTCAAAGAAAGGCAATGCCAAAGAATGCTCAAACACCCACACAATTGCACTCATCTCACATGCTAGTAAAGTAATTCTCAAAATTCTCTAAGCCAGGCTTCAGCAATACGTGAACCGTGAACTTCCTGATGTTCAAGCTGGTTTTAGAAAAGGCAGAGGAACCAGAGATCAAATTGCCAACATCCACTGGATCATGGAAAAAGCAAGAGAGTTCCAGAAAAACATCTATTTATGCTTTTTTGACTATGCCAAAGCCTTTGACTGTGTGGATCACAATAAACTGTGGAAAATTCTGAGAGAGATGGGAATAC
>NW_024070199.1:14609121-14651315 GCF_014754425.2 Oryx dammah
TGATGCCATCCAGCCATCTCATCCTCTGTCGTCCCCTTCTCCTCCTGCCCCCAATCCCTCCCAGCATCAGAGTGTTTTCCAATGAGTCAACTCTTTGCATGAGGTGGCCAAAGTACTGGAGTTTTCAACTTTAGCATAGTTCCTTCCAAAGAACACCCAGGACTGATCTCCTTTAGAATGGACTGGTGCAGTCCAAGGGACTCAAGAGTTCTCCAACACCACAGTTCAAAAGCATCAATTCTTCGGTGCTCAGCTTTCTTCACTGTCCAACTCTCACATCCATACATGACCACTGGAAAAACCATAGCCTTGACTAGATGGAACTTTGTTGGCAAAGTAATGTCTCTGCTTTTCAATATGCTATCTAGGTTGGTCATAACTTTCCTTCCAAGGAGTAAGCGTCTTTTAATTTCATGGCTACAGTCACCATCTGCAGTGATTTTGGAGCCAAGAAAAATAAAGTCTGACACTGTTTCCACTGTTTCCCCATCCATTTCCCATGAAGTGATGGGACCAGATGCCATGATCTTTGTTTTCTGAAAATTGAGCTTTAAGCCAAATTTTTCAGTCTCCACTTTCACTTTCATCAAGAGGCTTTTTAGTTCCTCTTCACTTTCTGCCATAAGGGTGGTGTCATCTGCATATCTGAGGTTATTGATATTTCTCCCGACAACCTTGATTCCAGCTTGTGCTTCTTCCAGCCCAGCGTTACTAGTCATTAAATAGGAAATGTCTCTAGCATGCATAGGTTCATGGTGGATAGGATGTTTTTCAGGACCATTTCTTTCTCCCAAAGTCCAGTAAGGTTTTTCTTTGTTTCTCCAAATTGTTGTCATATTTCTGAAAAAAATATGTGTCATATCCCACACAGGCAGCCCAATTCCCATCATAAAGTCTCTATAAACTGTGTATTGTCTTGAAATTTTAAATAAGTATATATTGAAACTATCCACTGGGCATCATACTCCAGCCTGACTCTAAAACTGTAGTGCACATGGTCATTTTATTTTATAAAAATTTATTCCTCAAGAGGCTCCCAGCTTTAACCTTGTATAAAGTCAGACCATGAGACGTTACATATCTGGGCCATATCATCCTCTCCATCCTCACAAAATTGCCTTAAATAACTTCATTTTCCACTCTATCATTGTGTTTTACTATGCACCTATGATTTAAGAACCAG
Source organism: Oryx dammah (assembly GCF_014754425.2). Lineage (NCBI taxonomy): Eukaryota > Metazoa > Chordata > Mammalia > Artiodactyla > Bovidae > Oryx > Oryx dammah. The sequence continues at coordinate 14,610,305 of NW_024070199.1, forward strand.
TGATAAAGGAAGGCCTTCACCTTTCTGGTAAAACTGTCATCCAGGATATTGGCTGTTACTTTGCTGAGTGCTAATTCATGCAACAACTCCCAGCCAACACTTCTCAGGGCTCTAAGCCAGGAAATGGGTAGTCTTTTCTGACAAACAAGCATTCTTTCCTTGATTAGACAATGAAAGCAATGTGTGATAGAAAAAAATGTATTGACTTAGGAAGTGGTGTGTATGTGTTTCTATCCCTGAAACATACGATGTTAACCAAATCATTAACCCTCCCTAAGCCTCAGGTTCCTCTTTTGTAAAAATCCAAGTTATGAGTCTTAAACTGCAGGATTATTCTGAGAAATAATTCTCACACTGGGTAATATGGGATAACCACAGTTATATAGCAACCTTTAGCTGTACGAAGTTTCTACTATGTGTAGTGCACTGAGCCAGTTCCCTCACGTATGTGATCTCTAAACTTGTCAGTAACACAAAGAAGTTTCATTATCTCCATTTCTTAGTTGGCTCAGCTGAGTTTCAGAGAATAGCAGTAACCTAGCTCCACTACTCACTACTTTTGACTTCAAATAAATGATGTAATTTGTATGTCTATTGCTTCACATGCAAAATCAAGATAATGACAATTCTCATAGAGAAGTTATGAAGATTTAATTAAATTTATAAAGTGCTTGCTATTACAAGGCTTGCCTTGCAATAAAAGTATGAAAGCTTTAAAGAATTTTATCTTTATTGTCATTATCAGGGAGAAAATTGTTGGGTAGGAATTCCAGAGCACTGTTTTCCTTCCAGTGCTCCTGAAATGAAAGATGAAAGTTGTCTGACTTTTAGAAATCATCAGGTCTCAGATGAAAACAGTTGGTTCATCTATAAGTGTAAGAGGCTTCAGTGAAGAGGTTATTCACAGACAGGTGAGGAGGGGTATGAACACCAACAGGAAGTGGGAAGTCATTGCTACCCATAGGCTTGAAAGGGCAAAGGAAGAGAGATGATCCTCAGAACCCAGTGATCTTGAACCCTGGAAGAAGATTACCCAGTAAAAACTGACCAGAGCAGTGGGAATAGGAATAAATGCACCAATGTGTCTCCCTCCCAGGCATGATCTCCGGCAAGTGTCACCCATTTTTTGAATCCCATGGAAAAGCAGAAGTGGGGGGGGGATCAAAGGAACTTGGGAAGTGTAATCTTAATTGATAAAGGTCAGTCTTACAGGATACCATCAGAATAAAGAAGAATCAGAGGGGGAAAAAAGGAGGAGAACAGATACAATCAAATATCAGAAAAACCACCAGTGATTAGAGACAGTAAGGTACTAATTTAAAAGTAAACCTTAGATTGAATCCATTCTCAACCACTTACTAATTAGGTAATATTAGATAATTTACTTAAATATTTTAAGTCTCAATTTCACCATGGAAAATGAATAATAATAAATCCTGAGTGTTCTTCTGAAAAATGAGGTATGTATAAATAGTTCATTGAAAACTAGACATAATGAAGTATGAATTGGTTATGATAATGGTATTTGTTCTTGGGGCTCTGGAGGCTTTTATAGTGCTGGTATCTAGTTTAAAGATCCCTCTAAACTTGTGTGTTCCTTTGTTAGATAAGTATTTAAGTAATGAGTGTCTATCATGAGTAAGGTGCTCCTAGATACCTAGAACATAACAGTGAACCAAGGCAACCTGGGCTCTGCCATCGAAAGTTTATAGTCTTCTAGACTTAAGCACAGAGAAGGCAATGGCACCCCACTCCAGTACTGTTGCCTGGAAAATCTCATGGGCGGAGGAGCCTGGTGGCTGCAGTCCATGGTGTCGCTACGAGTCAGACACAACTGAGTGACTTCACCTTCACTTTTCACTTTCATGCTTTGGAGAAGGAAATGGCAACCCACTCCAGTGTTCTTGCCTCGAGAATCCCAGGGATGGGGAAGCCTGGTGGGTTGCCGTCTATGGGGTTGCACAGAGTCGGACACGACTGAAGCGACTTAGCAGCAGCAGCAGCAGCAGCAGACTTAAGCACACAAATAAATCTTTTAAAGTGTAAAACATACTCTGAAAGAATAGTGTTATACTGGAACATACCAAGAGGGCTGTAATTTAGTCTAATTCAGACTAGACGGTTACAAAAGACTTTTCTATGGAGGGACCATGTAAGCCAGTCTCCATAGATTAGTGACTTTGACAGGTTGGTTTGAATAGGAAAGGGCTGGGATTGGGGAGAGTTCAGTGTGAAGACAAATACATACCAAGGTCCTAAGGCTAGAATGAGTTGATTAGCATGAGGAACTGAAAACCAGCATGAAAATAACATATGGGACAAAGAGGTAGGTGGTAAAGAAGAGTCTGAAGATGCAGACAAAGACCCCATCACGCAGTGGTACACTACTGGCCACTAGAAGAGCTGAGAATGCAGTCTACGTAAAAAGAGGAATCACTGAAGTGCCTCAAGCTTGGAAGTGGTGTGGCCTCTTTTATGTTTATAAAGGGTTATCTTGGCCACCTGATGTAAAGAATTGACTCATTGGAAAAGATCCTGATGCTGGGAAAGATTGAAGGCCGAAGGAGAAGGGGATGACAGAGGATGAGATGGTTGGATGGCATCACCGATGGACATGAGTTTGAGCAAGCTCCGGGAATTGGCAATGGACAGGGAAGCCTGGTGTGCTGCAGTCCATGAGGTCACAGAGTCAGACACGACTGAGCCAATGAACTGAACCTTGGCTTTCAAGTACAGTACCTATTAGATAGATGCAAAAATTGAAAAATGGAGTACCATTAGGAAGCTGAGTTGATAAGACCAGAGATGATGATGACTTTGATCAGGTCAGTAAAATTTAATCTCTTGCATCTATTATCATAGCTAATCTGATCAACCAGATGAAAATCTATTTTCTAAAAATAAAATAGCTGGGTCCTGGGCTGAGGGTTGTTGTGAAGATTGTGTATGACCTATGTAACTACATGTCAAAGCCCCAGGTGTACAATAAGTACTAAAAAAAAAAAAAAAAAACAGATCCTCCCCTTCACATATACTATTTGTTGGCTTCTTGAGTATAGATATTTGAATTATTCTTGTTTCCATCCACTCTGACCTAGTATAGTGCTTTTAGAATGGCTGAATATTGCATAGGGGCAAAATATTAATATTAAGCCTTTTGGAAAGAATATTAGAAATCAGAGAGAAAAGGCCTAGCAGAAAATTTTAACTTCTAGAATCTCAATTTTTCCTGTCTCCTCTTTAGACTTAGATATCATAACTCCAAGGGGCCCTCAGAGACTGCTTTTTGCTTTGCTAAAGGGCATCCAAAATCTAATTTGTTGTTGTTGTTTTGGGAATGAAAGATCGTCCTGCACTTGCAGAATTATCCTTTAAGAATGGCAAAGTGCTTTTCAAATGAAGATACATCCTCTTTGTGAACTAGAAGGGGAAATGAAGGAACTGGATGATTTCTATGTCTTCTGGCAGTGAGCAAGTGAACTGGTAAGATGGAAAAGGATGAAATACTAGAATCTCCCCACCATCCTATAATCTTTCTCTGTTGTAAAAGTTAGCTTTGTTTTACTGCAGAATTTCTTGAAATGTCAGGGGAAAAAATGCAGCTGGATCCCTGGCTTTGGGGTGCTTGCATCATAAGGGTATGAGATAGCCCTGGATCTGAAAATCCATACCCCACGCTGTCCTTTTGAAAGGCGTTGACACTGACAGGCAGCTGGAGGTGTTTCTTTAATGAGGAATCTTGAATCTACCCGGCAAACTATTTCATCAAGCTGTGCGTTTTAAACCAATTGATAAACCTAGAAAGCATTTCCTTAAGTAACACGTTGTAGTAATTGTCAATGTGTCCGACAAGAAAATAAATCCCATGGTGAATCAGACCAGTAACAAACTCAGAAAATTACTCTGTCTCTGAGAGGGAGATGAAAGGATTTTCCTGAATAGATATAAAATGGTATTATTTGTTATATTGTGGTATGATGCTAAAGTCAATATGATAGGTCAAATTTGGGTATAATCAAGACTCTTTTTGAAAACAATTGTCCATGGAACCCTGTATGCAAGCTAGTTTAGCTCTGAACCCTGAGCAGAACAAATAAAAGCTTACATATCTATTTCTGGCATTGTCCTTTCAAGCTATATAAATAGAAGGCCAGTAGAACAGTTTTCAGTAGTCCTGATGGCATTTGGGGTTTGTGTATTCCTTAATAATGTTAGTCTTCTGTAAAAATTACAATGTTCATATCAGTTTATTATTGTGAGGATTGAATAAGAGTAGAAAACAGTCTTTGGCTCAGGTTAAGGTCAAAGACTTCCCTGGTGGCTCAGACAGTAAAGCGTCTGCCTACAATGCGGGAGACCTGGTTCAATCCCTGGGTTGGGAAGATCCTCTGGAGAAGGAAATGGCAACCCACTCCAGTACTCTTGCCTGGAAAATCCCATGGATGGAAGAGCCTGGTAGGCTACAGTCCATGGGGTTGCTAAGAGTCAGACACGACTGAGTGACTTCACCTTCAAGGTCAAAAGCAGCACAATGTATACGAACCATGACTGTAGTCTCTTCTGTCCCAGTATTCTCACATAGAGATACACAATGTTATTCAGTTAATTAATCAGCAAATAATGATTTACTTGGTGTCAATGTTATACTCATTCCCATTTTAGGTGCAATGAGGTTCACAGGAAAAAAGAAAAGCAACCTAGAAAGAATAGTTGGTCCCTGACTAGCATTTACTAAACTTGCTGAATTTACAAATGAATAACTGAGTGAAAGATCTTATAAAATCATTGCATCTGCAAAAAAAAAAAAAAAAATTATGACTTTTCAAAAGCCTTTTAAAAATATTTTCCTTTCTCTATAAAATCTTTGCTCTTCTACTACCATGCCAGACATCATAGACTCACTATACTGGATGATTCCAACAGCTTATGACTACTTGAAAAATTTCTCCTACATATTACATTTTTTGGAGTTAACTGTATATATGTCTGTCTCCTCTACCAGATTATAAGATCCTCACTGGCAGAAACCATTTCTTATTCAGGGCTTGGCACAATAATTAGATCATATTAAGTGCCTTATAAATGTGTTAATTCACTCATAAATTTGTATGCTCATATATTCATTGAGATACTTTTGTATATGAGTCATTAAACTATTGAGAAGGTACCTACCACAGTCCCCAGCATTCTACAGATACTTAATTTAACCTTCCAGTGTTAATGCACTGAAGAAGGCACTGTTACTCATTTTGTCAATCCACTAAGAGAAAAATACTATGTAGGTACAACTGGTAGCTTGCTGTGGCAGAAGTGAGATTCCTTAAGACAAATGATAAAGAGGAGCACTTATCCTTGTTCATCTGTGGTATTAATGGCTTAACTCTGCTATACAGGTATTCTATTACCTATGTATCTGGCTAGCCAGCTAAGTAATAATGATCATGTAAGTTCAGACCATGAACTCCTTATTGTCAAATTCAGACTTAAATTGAAGAAAGTAGGGAAAACCACTAGACCATTCAGGTATGACATATGGTGACTACAACCATGAAATTAAAAGACACTTGCTCCTTGGAAGAAAAGTTGTGACCAACCTACACAGCTTATAAAAAAGAAGAGACATTACTTTGCCAACAAAGGTCCATCTAGTCAAGGCTCTGGTTTTTCCAGTAGTCATGTATGGATGTGAGTTGGACTATAAAGAAAGCTGAGTGCCAAAGAATTGATGCTTTCAAATTGTGGTTCTGGATAAGACTCTTGAGAGTCCCTTGGACTGCAAGGAGATCAAACCAGTCCATCCTAAAGGAAATCAGTCCTGAATATTCACTGGAAGGACTGATACTGAAGCTGAAACTCCAATACTCTGGCCACATGTTGCGAAGAACTGACTCATTTGAAAAGACCCTGATGCTGGGAAAGATAGAAGGCAGGAGGAGAAGGGGACAACAGAGGATGAGATGATTGGATGGCATCACTGACTCAATGGACATGAGTTTGAATGAACTCTGGGAGTTGGCGATGGACAGGGAGGCCTGGCCTACTGCAGTCCATGAGGTCACAAAGAGTTGGACACGACTGAGAAACTGAACTGAAATCAAATCCCTTACAATTATACAGTAGAAGTGACAAATAGATTAAAGGGATTAGATCTGATAGAGTGCCTGAAGAACTGTGGATGGAGGTTTGAGACATTGTACAGGAGTCAGGGAGCAAGATCATCCCCAAGGAAAAGAAAAGCAGAAAGGTCACATGTCTGTCTGAGGAGGCCTTACAAATAGCTGTGGAAAGAAGAGAAGTGAAAAGCAAAGGAGAAAAGGAAAGATACACCCATTTGAATGAAGAGTTCCAAAGAATAGCAAGGAGAGATAAGAAAGCCTTCCTCAGTGATCAATGCAAAGAAATAGAGGAAAACAACAGAATGGGAAAGACTAGAGATCTCTTCAAGATAATTAGAGATACCAAGGGAACATTTCATGCAAAGATGTGTTCAATAAAGGAGAGAAACAGCACAACAGGCCTCCCTGTCCCTCACCAACTCTGTTAGGTATGAACCTAACAGAAGCAGAAGACATTAAAAAGAGGTGGCAAGAATACACAGAAGAACTATACAAAAAAGATTTTCATGACCCAGATAATCACAATGGTGTGATCACTCACCTAGAGCCAGACATCCTGGAATGTGAAGTCAAGTGGGCCTTAGGAAGCATCACTAAAAACAAAACTAATGGAGGTGATGGAATTCCAGATGAGCTATTTCAAATCCTGAAAGATGCTGTGAAAGTGCTGCACTCAATATGCCAGCAAATTTGGAAAACTCAGCAGTGGCCACAGGACTAGAAAAGGTCAGTTTTCATTCCAACCCCAAAGAAAGGCAATGCCAAAGAATGCTCAAACTACCACACAGTTGCACTCATCTCACACACTAGTAAAGTAATGCTCAAAATTCTCCAAGCCAGGCTTCAGCAATATGTGAACCGTGAACTTCCAGATGTTCAAGCTGGTCTTAGAAAAGGCAGAGGAAGCAGAGATCAAATTGCCAACATCTGATGAATCATCAAAAAAGCAAGAGAGTTCCAAAAAAACATCTATTTCTGCTTTATTGACTATGCCAAAGCCTTTGACTGTGTGGATCACAATAAACTGTGGAAAATACTGAAAGAAATGGGAATACCAGAGAATCTGTATATTTATAGTATTTCTTACCTAAAACTAAAGGGTACCACTGGCATGGTGGAATTTCAGGTGCAGGCTGGACTTTGCAGCTGGGCAGCATACTTTGCATTTTTCTCATATGTTTCCACATCCATGATGTGCTCAGCCGTCAGGAAAACCCAGAAGAGAGTAGTTCAGTTCAGTTCAGTTGCTTAGTCATGTCTGACTCTTTGGGACCCCATGGACTGCAGCACAACAGCCCTCCCTTTCCCTCACCAACTCCCTGAGCCTACTCAAACTCATGTCCATTGAGTCAGTGATGCCATCCAATCATCTCATCCTCTGTCATCCCCTTCTCCTCCTGCTTTCAATCTTTACCAGCATCAGTGACTTTTCTGTCAGTTCTTCGCATCAGGTGGCCAAAGTATTGGAGCTTCAGCGTCAGTCCTTCCAATGAATATTCAGGACTGATTTCCTTTAGGATAGACTGGTTGGATCTCCTTGCAGTCCAAGAACTCTCAAGAATCTTTCCCAACACCACAGTTCAAAGCATTAATTCTTTGGCACTCAGCTTTCTTTATAAAACTTTCACATCCATACATGACTACTGGAAAAACCATAGCTTTGACTAGACTTAGACCTTTGTCAGCCAAGTAATGTCTCTACTGTTTGATATGCTATCTAAGTTAGCCATAGCTTTTCTTCCAAGGAGCAAGTGTCTTTTAATTTCATGGCTGCAGTCACCATCTGCAGTGATTTTGCAGCCCCCAAAAATAAAGTCTCTCACTGTTTCCATTGTTTCACCATCTATTTGGCATGAAGTGATGGGATTGAATTCCATGATCTTAGTTTTTAGAATGCAGAGTTTTAAGCTAGCTTTTTCACTCTTCTCTTTCACTTTCATCAAGAGGCTCTTTAGTTCTTCTTCACTTTCTGCCATAAGGGTGGTGTCATCTGCATATCTTGAGGTTATTGATATTTCTCCTGGCAATCTTAATTCCAGCTTTTGCTTGCTCCAGCCCAGTGTTTCTCATGATGTACTCTGCATAGAAGTTAAATAAGCAGGGTGACAATATACAGCCTTGATTGTGCTCTTTTCCCAGTTTGGAACCAGTCTTTTGCTCCATATCTGGTTCTGTTACTTAGAATTGGGGTGAGTGGGTACTTTTCAATTACAGATTTTATTGATTTGTCATAGTATCATTAAGAGAGGGGCTTCCCTGGTGGCTCAGATGGTAAAGCGTCTGCCTGCAGTGCAGGAGACCCGGGTTCTATTCCTGGGTCGGGAAGAGAAGGTTATCTCTTTGTTGCGGCTGAGTTCGATAGTTTGTGTTTAGGGAAACTGAAGCTAAACTGTTGAATTTATGAGCATACATGCGTTCATAGTGAATGCAGGATCTGTAGCCTTGTAATATTCCCAATAGTACTGATTTGTAGTCTCTCTTCTTTCAGTTTTCCTAGAGGTTTATCAATTTCATTGACTTTTTTAAACAAGGAAATATTTTTGTTTTGTTGATTTTTCTCTATTGTTTTCCTATTTTCAATTTCTTTGATTCTATTCTATTTTTTCCCCCCTCTTTCCTTCCTTCTCTTCATTTTGGGTTTATTTTACTCTCCTTTTCCAGGTTTTTGAGATAGCCAGGACACTTTTGTGGATGAAAGTGTTCCTGTGCATAATTTCACTCTGAGAACAGGTGTCATCTGCAAGCTGGGATTTCCTGGGCACATTACAATGTATTGTACCTCTAGTGACAACCCTTAACCAGGGAGGCTGTAGGAAATGCATCTATGACATCCTCATGTGCATCATGAAGATTCTATCCTGAGGTAGGGGTGGCACTGAGCTTGTCACCTTTTGCTTTGGGCTACTTATCCTTTTGACTTCCCAGATGTCTCAGTGGTAAAGAATTCACCTGCCAAGCAGGAGATATGGGTTTGATCCCCGAGTCAGGCAAATCCCCTGGAGGTGAAAATGGCAACCTATTTTGGTATTCTTGCCTGGAAAATCCCATGGACAGAGAAGCCTGGTGGGCTGCAGTCTGTGGGACTGCAAAAGAGTCAGACACACATTAGCTACTAAACAGCAACTCACAACTAATTGCAAAGATTACAATGCATTTTTCTGCCACATTCTGTAGTCTTTTCATTTTAATATGCACAAAATGGGTCTGCATTGCTTCTTCTGGTACCAGGAGACAATGTGCTAGCTCTTATAAGTTTTCAGATATGGGAGCTAATTTTATGGTATACTTTTGTGTGCCAGATTCTATTACGGGGTATGTTCAAATCTATCATTCTCTCTTCCTAACAATATTAGGAATTAAGCACCAAATTTATATTGTTTTAGAAAAGGAAATTGAAGCCTGGAGAGGCTATGGTACTTTCCTGGCAGGTGGGTAGTAAGTGAAAGAGACTGGCGTTGAGATGAGCCTGACTCCGTGATACTGTGTAGCTCTCCAGCTTTAACTGCTTGTAGCAACACATATTGGAGAAGGCAATGGCACCCCACTCTAGTACTCTTGCCTGGCATATCCCACGGACCGAGGAGCCTGGTGGGCTGCAGTCCATGGGGTCGCTACGAGTCGTACACGACTGAGCGACTTCACTTTCACTTTTCACTTTCATGCACTGGAGAAGGAAATGGCAACCCACTCCAGTGTTCTTGCCTGGAGAATCCCAGGGACGAGGGAGCCTGGTGGGCTGCCATCCATGGGGTTGCACAGAGTCAGACACGACTGAAGTGATGCAGCAGCAGCAGCAACACCTATTGATGGTCTTTACTGATGGTGGGGAAGTGAGGTGAGGGGGAGGTTGGTGATGGTGGTGCTCTATTAATGTAATCAGATCTGCAGTTCGTGGGAGGCTCATGTGTATATTTGATTATGAATGAGGTATGGTGATGTCAGAATAATATATGTGGTTGTTTTGATGAAGGAATATATAAATACATTTAAATTGTTTTAGGAAAAGATGAGATTTGTTAAATGTCTTTTGTGCAACCATAAGATAAAGACCCAGTGAAGTAATATTCAAGCTACATTACCTCAGGAGAGGGAATTGACAGTGTCCTAAACAACTCATTTCTTAGTTGGCAAATATCATCAACAAATATTTTCTGTCTTTAATCATGTATTTATATGCACACAGAACTATAGATAATGGGCATGATTAATGAGATATATGGGTAAAATTGGGGGACTGAAATACGATGGAGGTAATCAACAAAGCTCAGTAGAAACTGAAATGAAGGCTTTTCATATGTGATTGTACTTGGGCTCTCACCAAATCCATTTACTGCATTTTATCTGCCTTAAAAACAAGCAAGTTATTTATTTTCGTTTCTTCCAGTCATGCTAAAATGTAAAGGAAACAAATTCATTTATTCATTCAAGAAAACATATTCCATAGCCTTTACTAAGAACTGTTATCTGTTGATCCATCTTTGTTAAATATATGGAACTTTTACAGTTCAATAACAAAAAGGCAAATAGCTTAATTTAAAAATGAGCCAAGGCCTTGAGGGTTTGAATAGACACTTCTGAAAATAAGGTAGTCAATAAGCACATGAAAGGGTGCTTACTTTACTAATCATTAAAGAAATGCAAGTCAAAACCACAAGATACCCCTTCACACCATTAAGACGACTATCATTAAAAACAAAATAAAACAAAACCAAAAAATAACAAGTCTTAGTGAGAATATGGAGAAACTGGAAACTTTGTGTATTGCTGCTGGAAATGAAAAATGATGCAGCTACTATGAAAAATAATATGCCACTTCCTTCCAAAATGAAACAGAACTAACATGATACAAAATTCAACTACTGAATATATACCTAAAAGCAGCGGAATTATTCACAATAGCCAAAATATTAGGGAAATAACTCAAATGCCCATCAATATATGAATGAATAAACAAAATATGTGTACACCCACACCATACAGAGAACAATTACCCAATTTTATGAAGAGATGAAATTCTGACATTTACTACAAAATGGACAAATTAAGTGAAATAAGCCACTCGTAAAAGAACAACTGGGCTTCCCTGGTGGCTCAGAGATAAAGAATCTGCCTGCCAGTACAGGGGACCTAAGAGACTCAGGTTCAGTCCCTGGGTCAGAAAGATCCCCTGGAGAAGGAAATGGCAACCCACTCCAGTGTTCTTGCCTAGAGAATCCCCTGGACAGAGGAGCCTGGTGGGCTGCAGTCCAAGGGGTCGCACAGATTCAAACACAACTAGATCGGCTTAGCATGCAAAAGAACAATTATTGTATGATTCCACTTAATACACTTATACATGTCTAGATAATCAAGTTCAAAGACAGGAAATAGAATGATGGTTGCCAGGGACAGGAGGGAGGGGAAGTGGAGAGTTATTGTTTAATGTTTGGGAGTTGCAGTTTAGAAAGATAAGAATATCTGAAGGTGAATTGTGTTAGTGGTTGCACAACAATGTGAATCCACTTAATGCCATTGAACTGTATAGCTAAAAATGGTTTGAATGGTAAATTTTATGCTTTGCCACAAAAAAAAAATAAATAAATAAAACAGTGTGGGGTGTATAGTACCCTTTCCTAATTCTCCATAGCACAGATTATTAACTCATCAGAAGAGTACAATGAACTAGTACTTCATATATTTTCTTAAAATGGCCTAAAATTAGCATCAGTATTTTTTTTGAGTATGTTGTTTTGTAGCCTTGCTTCCCCCCATTAAAACAGTAGTAATAATAATAGTGTAGATTATTATTGAATGAGGTAAAGTGAGATACAGATACAAAAAATAGTTTACCTGTATTAAGCTCTTACCATAAGCCAAGTGCTATACTATTTTACACAGATTAGCCCATTTAGTCCTCACCACAGTTTCAGGTATCATCGTTTTTGCCATTGTACCAATAGGTAACTAAGGCGCTAAATGTTATAATACATTGTAAAAATACACAAAACCAGTAACTGGGGAGTGGGGCTACACAGAATCTGAACGCACGTAGTAACTCCAGAAATATGCCTCTTATTACTTATTTTGTTAGTTAGTGTGTGACTTTGGACATTATTCTTGATCTCGAGCTTTTATTTTTTTCATTGGTAATTTTGTAAAATCATTTGTATCCTTAACCATATCCCAGCCCTGGGATGAGTGTTTTTATTTTTACCTTGAGCTTCAGCCACAGAGTTTCCATGAACTTGGAAACTTCCCAATTTCTACTGTTTAGAACAATGTCTGATGCATGATAGGTGCTAAATAAATTTAAATAAGCAAACCATACAGAGAAAATGCATGATAAGGAATGGAGTTATTTCCAGTTCTGTGGCCTGAAACTCTCTTCTGTCTCTCATATAAATAGGAACCATAGGAGCACAGGGCCATCAAGTTGCTACTAAGTCAGATTTGTTGTTGTTGTTGTTCGGTTGCCCAGTTGTGTCCGTCTCTTCCTGACCCCATGGAGTGCAGCACACCAGGCCTCCCTGTCCTTCACCATCTCCTGGAGCTTGCCCAAGTTCATGCTCATGGCATTGGTGATGCCATCCAGCCACCTCCTCCTCTGCTGCCCTCTTCTTCTGCCCTCAATCTTTCCCAGCGTCAGGGACTTTTCCAATGAGTCATCTGTTTACATAAGATGACCAAAATAGTGGAACTTCAGCTTCGGCATAAGTCCTTCCAGTGAATATTCAGCGTTGCTCTCCCTTAAGATTGATTGGTTTGATCTCCTTCTGTTCAAGGAAATTTCAGGAGTCTTCTCCAGCACCACAGTTCAAAGGCATTGATTCTTTGTCATTCTGCCATCTTTATGGTCCAGCTCACACAAGTGTGCATGACCATTGGGAAGACCATAGCCTTTCTTCCACTGGGAAGACCAAAGACTATATGGGCCTTTGTTGGCAGAGTAATGTCTCTGCTTTTCAACACACTGCCTAGGTTTGTCATCACTTTCCTGCCAAGAAGCAATTATCTTCTGATTTCATGGCTGCAATCACTGTCTGCAGTGATTTTGGAGCCCAAGAAAAGGAAATCCAGTCACTGCTTCCACCTTTTCCCCTTTTATTTGCCATGTAGTAATGGAAGAAGTACAAGCTGGAATCAAGATTGCCGGGAGAAATATCAATAACCTCAGATATACAGATGACACCACCCTTATGGCAGAAAGTGAAGAGGAACTAAAAAGCCTCTTGATGAAAGTGAAAGAGGAGAGTGAAAAGTTGGCTTAAAGCTCAACATTCAGAAAACGAACATCATGGCATCTGGTCCCATCACTTCATGGGAAATAGATGGGGAAACAGTGGAAACAGTGTCAGACTTTATTTTTGAGGGCTCCAAAATCACTGCAGATGGTGACTGCAGCCATGAAATTAAAAGACGCTTACTCCTTGGAAGAAAAGTTATGACCAACCTAGATAGCATATTGAAAAGCAAGGACATTACTTTGCCAACAAAGTTTCATCTAGTCAAGGCTATGGTTTTTCCAGTGGTCATGTATGGATGTGAGAGTTGGACTGTGAAGAAAGCTGAGCACCAAAGAATTGATGCTTTTGAACTTTGGTATTGGAGAAGACCCTTTAGAGTCCCTTGGACTGCAAGGAAATCCAACCAGTCCATTCTAAAGGAGATCAGTCCTGGGTGTTCTTTGGAAGGAATGATGCTAAAGCTGAAGCTCCAGTACTTTGGCCACCTCATGCGAAGAGTTGACTCATTCGAAAAGACTGTGATGCTGGGAGGGATTTGGGGCAGGAGGAGAAAGGGGATGACAGAGGATGAGATGGCTGGATGGCATCACTGACTCGATGGACATGAGTTTGAGTAAACTCTGGGAGTTGGTGATGGACAGGGAGGCCTGGTATGCTGCAGTTCATGGGGTCACAAAGAGTCAGACACAACTGAGCTACTGAACCGAACTGAACTGAACTGAATGGGGCCAAATGCCATGGTTTTAGTTTTTTTTTTTAATATTTAGTCTTAAGCCGGTTCTTTCACTCTCTTCCTTCATCCACATCAAGAGGTTCTTCAGTTCCTCTTGCTCTCTGTCAATACACTGATATCATCCGCATATCTGAGGTTGTTGATGTTTCTCCCACCTGTCTTGATTCCAGCTTGTAACTCATCCAGCCCAACATTTCTCATGATGTGCTCAGTGTTTAGATTAAACAAGCAGGGGGACAGCAGACAGCTCTGTTGTACTCCTTTCTCGATCTTTAACCAATCAGTTGTTCCATACAGAGTTCTAACTTGTTCTTGACCTGCATACAGGTTTCTCAGGAGACAGCTTTCCACAGTTTGTCAGGATCCACAGAATCAAAGGCTTTAGTGTAGTCAATGAAACAGAGATAGATGGTTTTGTTTTGTTTTGTTTTCTGAAATTTCCTTGCTTTCTTTATAATCCAGCAAATGTTGGTAATTTGAGCTGTAGTTCCTCTTGCTTTTCTAAACCCAGCTTAGACATCTGAAAGTTCCTAGTTTGTATAAAGCTGAAGCCTAGCATGCAAGATTTTAAGCGTGACCTTACTAGCATGGGCGATGAGTGTGATTGTCTGATGGTTAGCACATTCTTTAGCAATACCCTTCTTGGGAATTGTGATGAGGATTGACCTTTTCCAGTCCTGTGACCACTGCCGGGTCTTCCAGATTTGCTGACATGATGAATGCAACACCTTGATGGCATCATCCTTTAGGGATTTGAATAGTTCTGCTGAAATTTCATTGCATCCGCTAGCTTTATTAATAGCAGAGCTTCTTAAGGCCCACTTGACTTTCACTCCAGAATGTCTAGCTCTGAGTGACTAGCCATACCATCATAGTGATCCAGTTCATTATATCTTATTTATACACTTCTTCCATGTATTCTTTCCATCTCTTCTTTATCTCTTCAGCATCTACTAGGTCTTTACCATTTTTATACTTTATTGTGCCCATCTTTGGGCAGAATACTCCCTTGATATTTGACATTTTTCTGAAGACATCTCTAGAACCTTTCCCCTTTTGTTGTTTTCTTCTATTATTAAGCATTGCTCATTGAAGAAGGCCTTCTTGTCTCTTCCAGCTATTTTTTGGAACTCTATGTTTAATTGCATGTACGTTTCCCTCTCTCCCTTGTTTTTCACTTCTCTTCATTCTTCCACTGTTTGTAAAGCCTCCTCAGATAACCACTTTGTCTTTTGCTTTTTGTTGTTGTTGTCTGGGATGGTTTTGTTTGCAACCTCCTGTACAATATTACAGACCTCTGTCCATAGTTCTTCAGGCACACTGTTAACTAGATCTAGTCCCTTGAATCTACTAGTTTATTCTACACATGGATATTACTCAAATTATGAATGAATAAATATCAACTCTTGAGTTTTCCCAATTTTCTTATTTTCTGATGATCCTGCATCGAGGTTAACATTAAAATGGGCCAGCTTCACATGAAGATGGGGTGCCAGGGGAACTGTGTACAAGACAGAAATCTGATGAAAAAAAGATTCCATTGTATTATGCAGGGAAATGCCATATAAAACTAAATGCATAAACCTACTTTAAATGTGATTTGAATGTTCAATTTTAACTTAGTGGTACACTTCTACCTCTAAAAGAAAGCTCATAGAAGCCTGCATAATTCTGAGAAAAAAAAAAGGTTATGAAACTTTCTTTTGACATATTCCTTTAATAATAACATAGCAGTAGAGTGTTAGTCAGTCAGTCACATCTGATTCATTGTGATCCTTTGGAATGTAGCCCACCAGACTCCTCTCTCCATGAGATTGCCCAGGCAAGAATACTGGGTTGCCATTCCAATTGCCATTGGCAATTGCTGTTGCTAATAATGAGTTGGCATTCCCTTCTCCAGGCCATTTTCCTGACTCAGGGATCAAACCCTAGCATCCCACATTGCAGGTGGATTCTTTACCATCTGACTCACCAAGAAGCCCAAACATAACCTGTAGAGGTGCTATTTAAAGATAATAATTCATGGATCAAATGGAAATGTCATGGATATTGGCCCTGGTCTTGGTTTAGTTTCTGCTATGGGTTAAGTGGAGGACCATTTTCACATTTGCTCAAGAAAAAGAATGAGTTATTTTATTATTGATGGTAAAGCTAATGAAAGTTAAATGGAAAATTAAGGCAATTTTACCTCACCTCACACCAGAGAAAAGAAAAGTACACTCAGACAATCAAATGAAAAATAAATATTTTGTTTTAAGTAACCAGATACTTGAGGCAAAAGCAATTCTTTATACCTTCCTCAGTGTGAAATTATCCATCTCATTCAGTTAGAATTGGTTTTGTTACCATTATCAAGATACTTAAGAAACAATGGTTTATATTTTCAGGAGAAAAGTGGGTTTGTTCCTATTTATTTGTTGTTGAGTTGGTTGGTTGTTAGGAGGGAGCAGGTGTGAAGGCTGGCTAGATAATTGTCCCAATCAATTACTTTTCTGCAGTGTGCTGAGTTGCTCTAAATAAGGACAGTAGAGTGGCAAGTGACCAGGGTTGCCTGCTTTTTAGGTAATAACAAACTTCAAATCTGACAAATAGCCAGGGGCGTCTCGCTCGAAACTCCAGCAAAATGGATGGTGTTCGTCTTGTTGACTGAATGTTCCGCATTTACAAATGAGACAGGATTTGAGTATAATTCTGAATTATTAAAACAGAAGATTTATTTCCGCATGCTGTATAAACAAGCATACTAACAAGGGTGCATTCTGAAAACTGTAAAAACAGACTTGAACATAGCAAAGTGATCATGCCGTTGGTCAAGAAAGACTTTACTTTTATTGTATTTTTCTAATTTATATGAAAATGTAATACATATTTGTATTATTAGAATGAATTTGAAATATTACACATACCATATGGTGATACATTTAGATATTTGAACATATATGCATGTGTATAAGAAAAAACGTCTAGTGTTAAATACATCCATCTTACTAGTGCTAATTTCTGGGTTGTGGAATTACAAGAAGTTTTTCTTTTCACACTTCAAATTTTCAAAATACCCTATACAGAGAACAATAATTTTATAATTAAGACTGTAAGTTTGTTTGAGAGAGGCTCATTTTCCCCACATGGCAAATGAATGTGTCTTGAGCTAAGTGCAGTTAGCTCAGCTAGAGCTAAGTTCACTTTCAGCTTTGAACTTGCATCAATCTGTTTCATTTATATGAAAAGCCTATAGTATGTCCCAGGTTCTCAAAGAATGATTAGTATCACTATTTTTACATACCTTAGTCTTAATTCAATAAACTAAAGAGAGAGTTTTTATTGTGAAAGACATGGGTATTTATTCCATAAATGTTTATTGAGAAATTATTATGTGCCCTGAATTACTGTAGATGTAGAAATTTACCCATTAGTGAACTAAATAGGCAAAAATAACTTCCCTCAAGGGACTTACATTCTCGAGGGAGAAAGAGACATTCAAATATTAGTTATCCTCTGTATTAGAAGGTAATGAGTGCTACTGAGGCTGTACAAAATAGAGCTGAGTGAAGGGAATGGAAAGTGTTAGGAAAGGAGTGAAATTACCAGATGGCTAGTCAGTGTAAACCCTCTTGAGAGGGCATTTGAGCAAAGACTTAGAGGCAAAAGTAGGAGGCATGCAGATATACGGGGAAGAGTGTTCAAAGCAGATGGAACAGCAGATGCAGAGACTCTGAGGCAAGCATGTGCCTGACATGTAAACAACAAGGAAGCCAGAGCTCCTAAAGCAGAGTGAGAGAGGGGGAAAGTAAGAGGTGGTGAGGTCAGAGGTAACCATGGACCAGATACCATGCCTTGAAGGTTACGGTAAAATATTAGACTTTTATTTTGGTCAATGAGATCTAATTCAACATTTTTAATTATTCTGGTTGCTATATGAAGAATACATTTTTTTTTTTTTCAGGACAAAGGTAGAAGCAGGAAAACCAGTTAAGAATGTAATGTAACAATCCAGGTAAGAGCGAATGATGGCTTGAAAAAGGATGCTAGAAGTAGAAGCCCCATACCACCCCTCTAGTTGACATAGAGCCCCTGTTTGAGTTCCCTGAGATATATGTATACCTATGGCTGATGCATGTTGATGTTGGACAGAAAACAGCAAAATTCTGTAAAGCAATTATCCTTCAATTAACAAATAATTTATTTTTAAGTGGAAGCAATGAGAAGTGGTACAATTTGGGATATATTTTTGAGGGTAGAGTCAAAAGTATTTCTGAGCTGTGGAGAAGAGACCTCAAGGATGACTCCAAAATTTGTGACCTGTTCACCTTCAGGGATGGACATGTCCTGATTGACTTTCAGCCAATCCACTGAAAATATTAAGTGACTGCACAAGTCTGGATTTCAGAAAAGAGGCTTGGATTGAACATATCATTTTGGAAATTGTTGACGTAAAATACTTTAAAGCTTTGTGGACAGGTCGAGGAGTGAGCCATGAAACGAACCAATTTTTGGAGTTACTACTAAGTCGCTTCAATCCTGTCCAATTCTGTGCAACCCCACAGACGGCAGCCCACCAGGCTCCCCCGTCCCTGGGATTCTCCAGGCAAGAACACTGGAGTGGGTTGCCATTTCCTTCTCCAATGCATGAAAGTGAAAAGTGAAAGTAAAGTTGCTCAGTCGTGTCTGACTGTCAGAGACCCCATGAACTGCAGCCTACCAGGCTCCTCCATCCATGGGATTTTCCAGGCAAGAGTACTGGAGTGGGGTGCCATTGCCTTCTCCGTTTGGAGTTAAGGAAGATGCAAAACAATCAACAAAGGAACAAAGAATGAATAGTCACATGGGTAGTAAGATGACTAGAAATGTCACTCAAGAAAGAAGGAATGATCAAATGTGCCAAATAGTAGACTATATAAATTAAGATGGCTCAGAATTAACCATTGATTTTATCTATATTGAAGCTATCCATAACCTTGACATTCAATAAAATGACAGGTATGAAAATCTGACTGATGACTATTTAATAGAAAATAAAATGATACTGGAGATAGCCAGTAGAGGCAACTCCTTCAAAAATTCTATTTAAATAGAAGGTAATGTGTCTGTAAGTAGAGTAGTAAGTGTAATTAAGGGAAGGTTTTGTTTGCTTATTTGGAGATGAGAGAAGTAACATTTGTTCCCCTTGGGAACGATCCAAAAGACAGATAAAAGAAACAGTAAAAGACGAAACGAGAAGAAAAGATGGACAAGTTCTTAAATAAATGCCCTAGTGCTCAACTGAGGCTAGACTGAGTGTGAGGGCAGAGATTCATGTACTTTTTAAAGATGGTGCCGGAGCAGGGGACCTCTTTTTCTGAGTACTTCAATAATCTCAGCAAATCAGGAGGCTAGATTTCAGACTGTATACAATCATACAGCTAACCAACTGAGAATGCTTTGTATTCCAGATAATGTGTTAGGTCCTGTAAACATAATATACATTCCCTTGCCTTCACAGAATTTGTCCTCTAGTAGAGATACACAATTAAGCCCCTAAAGTATTATGAATTGATGCTATGAGAAATACGGGATTTCTATGAAATTACATAAGGGAATATACTGGAGGGCATTTTGGGGCAAGTGACACCAGAAGTGTCCATTAGAAAGTAATCTCTAAGTTGAAATGCGAATGTTCATGGGGATAGTGGTTTAAGGGTTGCACAGGGGACTTCAGGCAGAAGGAATGGTATGTGAAAAGGCTAGAAAATGAGAGTTAATCAGTCCAGAAATGTTTGTGATGGTGGCACAGAGGATGAGGCTGAAAAGGTTATCAGAGGCAGACTTAGGTATCCATGTTGAGTAGCTAAAATTATGTTTTAGACTCTTGAGATTTTAAGAGGGGATGATATGGGCAATTGCATTTGCTCTCTAGAAAGATCACTGGGTCAAAGGTGAAGGATGGCATGGAGGGAATTGAGAGGTCAATTGGAGACTGTCTCGTTCATGGAGGTGAAAGGAGGGGGATCAGACTATGATAACAGCTTTCAGGGGAAGTAGATCCACATCAGAATATTCAGGAAAAGGAGTCAACTGAGTGTGAGTAGTAATTGGAGGTAGATGGTTGGTGAGAAGGAACTGAAGGGTCAGTGACAGGGTATGGTTCGATGGTAACTTTTTATTTCTTTATGTTTGTGGTAGCTTTATTATTATTATTATTATTATGGTATTAATTTAAATGGCATAGAAATAAAGGAGACCCCAGGGGAAAGGTGTCAAGTTCAACTTTCAGCAATGCTTTGTGACACCCTAGAGAAATTTTGAAGAAGACAGGAGTGAGTTTGGAAAACAAGGAAATATGACTGATTGAAATGATAAATTTGAAAGTCATCAGCATAGAGATTTAGTTGGTTTGCAAGCAACTAAAAAAAAAAAAAAAAAAGCCTTCAATGAACAAACTAGGCCAACAAGTTGACATCAAAGTCACCATGAACTATTTTTCTCACTAAACTTGAAGGCCATTGTCCTTTCTTTTGTTTTTGGAGGTTGAATTTCCATGTTCCTTTAATGTTCCCATACAAAATTCTCGTGTATTTTTGAATGAAAATGTGTAGATGTCGTATAATTATCCTTGGACACTTTTAATTTCTTCAAATAAAAAGTGTATCATGTAGAGTATACCAAAACTGATTTTTTGGTCATTTTCTCCAACTACTAATTTTCCATAAAAGCATGCATAGGAGGAAAAGAAAAGAAACAAAGAAAAAATGTTAGATTTTGGGCTAAACTGAGCTAGATTGTCCAGAGCACACACACAAAAATTCACTGACTGTTGATATGAACTCTGCTCCTGTCGGTATTTCCACACAAATCTAGCAAATTCTGTAAAAGGATAAAGCTACAGTTTAGCAGCCAATGCATCTGAAAGGTAGTATGAATTAGCACATCGTCTTTTATATATATATAATTTAGTATTACGTGTTCCTCTCAAGAGTTTGTCATTTTCAAACCCAAGCTACAAATCACCATAAAATAACAGAAATTTACAATATGCCATGCTTTATGTTAGACTTTTATATTCTTAAACTCATTTAAGTTTCTCAATCATACTTACTGTCCAAATGGTATCACCATCTTTGATGTCAATGAAAAGCTAGGTGCCTTGGGTTAGGTTATTTTTCAGAAGTGGCAGATAAAAGAATGAAGATTTAATATCCATGTATTTTCTGTCACAATGTTCTACTTCCCCAGGTCCAAAAAATAAACAAAAATATAAGACATTATGTATAAATAATACTCCAAGGAGATATGGAATTCATCACTATGCAAGCAAGGGCCATTGAGAACTGGCGCCAAAGAAGTACTTGTCTTCTGTATGGAAAGAATCCCATGATTTTTTCTTAGCTTTTTGTATGTTATTATTATGCGCATTTCTCAGATGCCTTGGGAAGAATTTGGAGCCTTTGCAATGAAAGATGAGACTTTTATTGTGACATAAAAGCTATCTAATTTATCTCTGACAAGATTTCCCCTTCACCCAGCACAAATTGAGTTCCAGCTTAATGATGTCATTCCCTATAATGTAGAATATAAAACTAGAAGAAGTCGTTGGGGGCCTGCCCTGGGGAGAACAATGAGTGATGTCTTTTAGTTTCTTGTTAGCACCACACTGAAGATTCCTAGATGTATCTCCAGAGTTTCCATAAGCCAAACAACTGCGTATTGAATGGAACTTTTGACACTTGTCTCCCAGGATCATCCCAAAGATGAAATGAGATATTTTGAGTAATGAGGTCTAGCATAGTGGCCAGCTCTTAACACACTGCCATTTTATTTTCTTTCTCCTTCTTTCTATTTCTAAGGTTGAGTACCACAGACTTTGCAAGAAAAGCTCTCTGTTTTTGCAATGGATTTTTTAAGTTGAGCTCCCTAAACTAAAAGGAAAAAATATCACACAATTTTCTTGTTTCTGTGTTCTAAATGCTAACATCTAATTTCCCTCCAGGCCTGGAGGGAATAAAATAAACTCACAGATCTGCTGAGGTTAAAATATTGAAGTATTTATCTTTGAAGTATATAAGCAACATCAACGACCACAGTATTCCAAAGGCATGACTGTAAAAATAAACATATTTATTATAAAAAGAGAACAGAGAGAAGGGAATAAGTGAGCAGAAGTTTTTTCTAAGCTTGACAACCATGATATTAGATTGAAGGATTTTTGGAATTTTTGAGAATATAAATATGTACACATATTTATATACATACATATATTTGTAAATATATATCAATGCATTATATATAAATATGTGAGAGATATATGTAAATATATAATATCAAAGTTATATTTAAACATATATATATATATGTAGATAGATATAAATGTAAATCTAGGAAAGGGAGAGGAAAGCATAGAAAGATATATAAGAAACAGCAAGCAGTGTGGCATGTTTGAAGAACATCACTGAATTTGGGAACGTGAAATAAAAAGGCCAAGAAGTGAAGAGCAGAGTTTGGGTCCAAATGATGTCTGCCTTCTTTGCTAAGTATCTGGACTTTATCTTTGAAGCAAAGGGAAGCCACTTCAGAGTTATAATCATAGAAATGGCAAGATTTGACCGGCACCTAAGGAAAAATTTCTTTGAGCTGCTGTTTGGGGGACGGGGGTGGAGGGGTAGGGGCATGGCAAGAGTACTGGAGTGGGCTGCCATTTCCTTCTCCAGGAGATCTCTCTGACCCAGGGATTGAACCCATGTCTGAACCAAAGATCTTTACCATCTGAACCAAAGTTCTTCACAACCAAGATAATCATGATGATGTGATCACTCACCTAGAGCCAGACATCCTGGAATGGGAAGTCAGGTGGGCCTTAGAAAGCATCACTATGAACAAAGCTAGTGGAGGTGATGGAATTCCAGTAGAGCTGTTTCAAATCCTAAAAGATGATACTGTGAAAGTGCTGCACTCAATATGCCAGCAAATGTGGGAAACTCAACCGTGGCCACAGGACTAGAAAAGGTCAGTTTTCATTCCAATCCCAAAGAAAGGAAATGCCAAAGAATGCTCAAACTACCGTACAATTACACTCATCTCACACACTAGTAAACTAATGCTCAAAATTCTCCAAGCTAGGCTTCAGCAATACATGAACCATGAACTTCCAGATATTCAAGCTGGTTTTAGAAAAGGCAGAGGAACCAGAGATCAAATTACCAACATCTGCTGGATCATGGAAAGAGTAAGAGTGTTACAGAAAAACATCTATTTCTGCTTTATTGACTATGCCAAAGCCTTTGACTGTGTGGATCACAATAAACTGTGGAAAATTCTTCAAGAGATGGGAATACCAGACCACCTGACCTGCCTCTTGAGAAACCTATATGCCTGTCAGGAAACAACAGTTAGAACTGGACATGGAACAACAGATTGGTTCCAAATAGGAAAAGGAGTATGTCAAGGCTGTATATTGTCACCCTGCTTATTTAACTTATATGAAGAGTACATCATGAGAACCGCTGGGCTGGAAGAAGCACAGGCTGGAATCAAGATTGCCAAGAGAAATATCAATAACCTCAGATATGCAGATTATACCACCCTTATGGCAGAAAGTGAAGAGGAACTAAAAAGCCTCTTGATGAAAGTGTAAGAGGAGAGTGAAAAAGTTGGCTTAAAGCTCAACATTCAGAAAACGAAGAGCATGGCATCTAGTCCCATCACTTCATGGGAAATAGATGGGGAAGCAGTGGAAACAGTGTCAGACTTTATTTTTCTTGGCTCCAAAATCACTGCAGATGGTGACTGCAGCCATGAAATTAAAAGACATTTACTCCTTGGAAGGAAAGTTATGACCAACCTAGACAGCATATTCAAAAGCAGAGACATTACTTTGCCAACAAAGGTCCGTCTAGTCAAGGCTATGGTTTCTCCAGTGGTCATGTATGGATGTGAGAGTTGGACTGTGAAGAAGGCTGAGCACCGAAGAATTGATGCTTTTGAACTGTGGTGTTGGAGAAGACTCTTGAGAGTCCCTTGGACTATAAGGAGATCTAAGCAGTCCATTCTAAAGGAGATCAACCCTGGGTGTTCTTTGGAAGGAATGATGCTAAAGCTGAAACTCCAGTACTTTGGCCACCTCATGCAAAGAGTTGACTCATTGGAAAAGACTCTGATGCTGGGAGGGATTGGGGGCAGGAGGAGAAGGGGACGACAGAGGATGAGATGGCTGGATGGCATCACCGACTCGATGGATGTGAGTTTGAGTGAACTCCATGAATTGGTGATGGACAGGGAGGCCTGGAGTGCTGCAATTCATGCGGTCGCAAAGAGTTGGACATGAATGAGCAACTGAACTGAACTGAAGAAATAATTCTGGTATCAGCTGTGGAATTCCTCAGATTTCAAAGCCAAATTCCATCCTTGACTCCTTCCTACCTCTCATAACTTGCCCATGTCCAGTGAACACAAAACTCTGTACATTTTGCCCTTTAAATATCTCTCCAGCCTGTCTACTACTGTAGATCCCCTCTGACAGTCCCGATCTGAACCAACATTACATCTTACTTGGATTATTTAATGAGTTTCTTTAGTGGCCTCCCACAAAGCCTTTTTCCTCAGTTCCAATCCATCAACGCCCAAGTGTCCTTTCCAGCTACAACTGGGATCATACCACACCTCTGCTGGCCTTTTCTGGTGGCTTGGTGATGAAGAACCCACCTGCCCATGCAGAAGTGGTGGGTTCCATTTCTGGGTCAGGAAGATCCCCGGGAGAAGGAAATGGCAACTGGTTCCAGCATTCTTGCCTGGGAAATCCCATGGGCAGAGGAGCCTAGTGGGCTACCATCCATGGGGTTGCAAAGAGTCATACACAACATAATGACTAAGCAGAAAAAACACACCTCTGCTGAAAATCCCTGTGTCCTCTCACAACACTCAAAAGATAGTGTATAAGACCTGGGAAAACCTGGACACATTCCATCTCTTTGGTTCTATTCTCTGGTTTTCTAAACCAGAGCCCTACCAAAGCATCATTCATTGGCCCAGACCAGTCTGATTCAGCTTCTGGCTTCCCTCAGCCCCCTTCCTCCTGCCTGGAGAGTGCATCCCCAACGTCACCTAGCAACAGGAGCCTTTCCTTCACTGTCTCTGCAGACTCCTCTCCAATACCACTCACCACGCCTGCAGTTATCATGTAGGGCTTGTTTTCCTGGCTAGACAGGGAGGGTGCAGGTCCACATCATTCTTATTCTCTGGTGAAACCCAGATGCCTAGCACAGCACCTGGCCCACTGCAGATACTCAATGAGCTTTTGGCAAACCAACTTGCTGGATAAATGAATAAAATGAGAAGCTCTCACTGTGCTAAATGTTACTGCTACAAAGACACATAAAACACAGTCCCTTCTTCTGAAGGAACTCACAGTCTGTTAGGTAAGAGGGAATAATGAACCTAATACAATAGTCTATAATTCATCCTACTGCATTGGGACAAACGGGCTATAATAATATGGTGAATGAAGAAAAGTGTCCATGGTAGGGGTAATATCTGAAGTAGTTCTGAGAGGAGGAACTGATGACTTTAGTCAGGCTGCTAGAACCGCAGGGAAAGGGAAGAGAAGGCGAGGATGCATGATATATCAAAGAGAGGGTGGATCATTGGTGTCTGTGCATCCAATAGTCACAGGCTTGAGTATTTGATAGTAGCCCTGTAGATACAGATGGAGAACAGTAATGGATTTAATTTGTCTGAGGCAAGAATGAGACTGTAAGACTGATATACAGGGCTGTTACTTTGCTAATAAGTGGGTTCAGCTGCCCATTCGGTATCCTTATTGCTTAATAGCTTCATGGTTTTAAAATGTATTGCTGGACATACAGTAATAATTCAAGCTACTACATTTTATAGGTTGTATATGCCACTGAGGGTACCTGAACATCTTGAGACATAATCCTTATGAATTTGAAGAAGCCTAATATTATAATATGAGCATTAAAGTATAGTGAATGATTGCCTAGTACACATATATACCCACATATGTATAGGTATGCATAGAATATATAGCAGTTAAATAAAAATAGCTATTATGTAAGCCCCACACTAAGTACTTTTTACATATTATCTAAATTTATCCTCATAATAGTCCCCAAAAGATATATGTTAATATAGCCTTATACAGATAGGCAGGCGCGGTGGGTCTTCCCTGACAGCTCAGCAGTACACAGTCTTCCTGCAGCAGAGGAGATGCATGCTCAGTCCCTGGGCTGGTAGGATCCCCTGTGGGAAAGCGTGCCTATTCACTCCAGTATTTTTACCTGGAGCATCCCATGGACTGAGAAACCTGGCAGGCTACAGTTCATTGGGTCGCAAAGAGACAGACACGACAGAAGCGACTGATCACGCATGCATGCATACAGGTTAGGAACCTGAAGACTTGCTGGGTTAAGTAACTTGCCCTTTATCTTAGGGTAAGAACAAGGATTTGAAGTCAGGATTTTGCTTCCATAGCTTATTTCTTAAACTATTAGCAGTATGATACACTGTCAAAATACATATGCAGACTTTCCCGGACTGTCAATGGTTCAGCTTATAACATTTGACTTTATAAGGGTGTGAAAGCATTATGCACTCAGTAGAAACTATACTAAGAATTTTAATCTTTTCCCAGGCTAGCAGTATGCAGTATGATACTCTCCTGTCATTCTGGACAGTGACAGCAATGCTTAGCTCCCAGCTAACCACCTGATCATGAGGGTAAATGACCAATACACCCACAACCATTCTGTACCCACACAACCATTCTCATTTTTAGCTCTAGTACAGAATTCAATAAATTACACAAAACATTGAACACTTTATTATAAAACAAACTCTATATTAGATGATTTTGCCGACCTGTAGGCTAATGTAGGCTAAGTCTTGCAGAGTCAGACACGCTTTAGCAACAGAACAACTACAAGGCTAATGGATGTATTGTGAGCACATTTAAGGTATTCAAGGATAAACCATGATGTTTGGTAGGCTGATTGCATTAAATGCATTTTTGATGTATGGTATTTCCAGTTTACCATGGGTTTATTGAGATGTAACTCCGTCGTAAGCCAAGGAAAATCTATAATTGATAATTAAACCATAGAAATGAGGAAAAATATGAAGGTCCTTAAATGCAAAAAATGAGCGTGACCATTATTATGGCTTTGTTATGGCAAAAAGAGAAAATAATCCTTGAGCTTCAAAGGCAACCTCCTGCACGTGTTTTGAGTTTGTTGATTTTGCTTTCAGCAAGATGTGCAGCCTGCATGACTAAGCTTTTCCACTGCTGCAGGATTAATTTCAGGTATCAGACATGTATTGGCATACTCTGACGGCTAGGTCTAATGCTCCTGGAGGCACACCTCATCCCTCATACCGTGATCACTCTTTTCTGTTGCCCTTCCATGTGTAAAATAGATTAAGCTTCCTTGGCATGGTCTTATAAAATATATTACAGAGGATGTAAAGTGGAATAGCTTTGTTTCACAGAGTAAAGGGAAGGGAGCCAGAGGAATCCGGGCACAGATTTGCGTATCCTTTCAGTGTTTGAGAGTTATCTATTATTTCATTTTATCTAAAAAGCTTCGCATCTGCCCCACTTTAGGCTCTTTGCTGGCGCACCCTTGTAGATCAGAGGCATGGGTGACAGGAGTATAAACACGGGTCTTTAGGGCTTTGCCCACTAGTTTTTGTGTTCTCTTCTTTACGCTTCTTGCTCCTTACACTCTACATGCTCATGTCCATGGGCCCATTTCTGTTTACTTCAGGAGTCATCCCACTGAATTTGTGATCTGATTGGTCCCCTTCTTAGGAAGCAGTTAACAGTCCCACAGTGTAAATGAGGGAATTGAGTCTCAGGTTTAAGTTAGCAGTTTGAATAGTATATAATTAGTAAACATCCATGACATGACTTTGATTCACATCTGACTGATTTCAGAGCCCATTTTCTTTCTACTGTGTCAGATTTTCTAAGCTGTAACTTGCTATTCAGTTCAACAAACATTGAATATCTAACCCTCCAGAACCCAGCAGATCACTGTGCTAGGTTCTATAGTGGTACACTAATAAAAAAAGATAAAGTATGTAAAATCTAGGGAAGGAACCAGACATAGAGATGTGACAAAGCATGAAAAAAGGCATGCTATGTGGTGATAAATCATTTTGTAATGGATAGAAATATCAAGTCACTCTGGTGTGTACCTGGAACTAACAGTGTTGTAAGTCAATAATGCTTCTTAACAAAATAAATAAATAAAATCTTACCACCAATCTTGTCTTCAGCAGCTCAAGCTGAATGACTTGATGTTTAAAATTGGTTAATCAATCAATTTATAGTGTAGCAACAATATGTGAATAATGACTTCTTGGAAAGGTGGGCATTTATTGCTTTGTGTTTCTTTAATGGACCTGGATAATCCTGGCTCTTCTTTGTCATTCTGTTCCTCTTTTAGACCCAGCAGAGGAAGTATGTGTCTTGAAATTGTCACTTTACTGCTAATAATACATACTGACCAGGACTATTTCATTTGATATATTTTGCTTACCAGCTGATCTTTGGATTATCCCACTGAAATGATTCTATCACAAAAATGTTTTCACTTTTCATCTATAATAATTTAATTAATAAGCCTTTAAAAGGATATATCAGAGTTTATTGACAAGGCTACCTTCAAACAAAGACTTATCACTGGTCATGATATCAGGGAATTTTGGTTCATTTAGGCCCAGTCTTGCCCACAGTACTAAACCACTTGAGTGCATTACAGAGCCTGCTGACCTGGAGCAGGGTCTTTCTCTTGTTTGTCAACTCCAATGTTCTTTGAAGAGGAACTCAGTTTGAGTTCATTAAAATCTCCAGTCATTTGTATTTGAGAAGAAATAGAAAAATTAACAAAATAAAATCCATTAAATAATCATGCATTAAATGTTCATGAAGTATGAAACATTTTTCTAAGCATTGTGAGGGACAGTGATTACAAAATGTGTGTCCACTGAGGGCTCATGATAGTAATAGATGACTTTATTCTGTTTCTTTAAAATGTATTACTCACTAATCCAAATGTCCATCCCGTGACATCAGATCATGAAGTATTCTTATTTGATAGATATAGAAATTTAGACTCTGAAAGATGAGCTGACCTACAGAAGGTTACTCTTGACAATTAGTTGTTGTTGTGGTTCAGTCACTAAGTCTGACTCTTTGTGACTCCATGAACTGCCACGTGCAAGGCTACCCTGCCCTTCACTCTCTCCCTGAGTTTGCCCAAACTCATGTCTGTTGAGTAAGTAAGCCATCCAACCATCTCATCCTCTGTCACCCACTTAGTACCTGAGATCCAAATACAAGGAGTCTGGCTCGAGTCTAAGACCTTAGCCATGACATTAACTGGAAGAGAAACAGTCAGCTTTGATGTCTTTGAAGTAAGGAAAGCTATGTAAAGTACTAGAGTGGAGCAGAAACAGATACTGTCCTGTGACAGAGGAAGACATTATTTCTAACTTGGGGTGGGGAAGGATGTGTGGAAAGGAAATCATGATTAGATCAGGTCTTGACTTGCTAAAAACTGTGAAAGTAGCTCCTTCTAATGAACATTAAATAAGTTTTAGTACGTTTTTATAAAATATTAATATGCTCAAAGATTTCATAAAACAATGAAAACTCAGTTTTGTTCTGACAGATATTCACGATCTAAGTCTAGGATTTCTATGTAACCAATTAAAGTCTTAGTCTATTTCTTATGATATTTGTTAATAATTATAAATAGTGTTTATCCAGTTGCTCAAGGCAGAAATTTTGGTAGCAACTTTGACTCCAGGTTCATTCTGTCTTCCCCTTAAGACCTACCATAAATCCCTATCAAATATATATCCTATAATCCTTCAACATGTTTCATAAATCATGTTGCCTTGTACCTTGTACCAATGCTATTAATATTTTACAGCCTAAATGCAAGATGGTACAATTATCCTTAATAAATTAAATCCTGTGTTTCAGTTTGATTTTCTTTTTCTAGAGACATTTCTGAATCCTGATTGCTATATCGAATAGCTTTGTGTAAAGCACATACTTAATAACTCTTCAGTGTCTTCATCTAAGAAAATTATTGACTTAAAAAATTAAAATGGATGAGTAAAGGGAAGTCTTTAGAGGGCTAACTATGAAAAATATTAAAAATTTAATCAGAAACTTGGGACCATAATTATTTTACAAACTGAAAATCCCAACTGATTATTTCTTCTTGTCCATACATATGTAAATGAGAAATACATTGTAGAGGAAATCAAAATAATATTATAGTAACACAGTTCTACTTATAGAAAGTTTAATACCTTTGGCAGTAAAACACAATTTGTATTAATTTGACAGGATTTTCTTTCCTTTTTTTTTTTGGCCAAAACATGCTTGTGCCTAATGATCACCTTTTCTTTATAAATAGGAAACAAACTGAATAAAAGGAGTATTTGTAGGTTTCTTTTCTGCCCTATGTATAATAATCTACACTGGCTTTAAAGAAGCTATTGAAAACGTGCATATCTCATCAAAGAAAATAATTAAGTATGCACTAGCCGACTTCCTTTGCTTTGAAGTTTTTTCTTTGCCACCAATTTTGTCCCCCCCCCTCCCAGAGTGGTATTTATCTGCAGCAGGCACAGCTGGTGGCATGCCCATACATCCCCAGCCCTCACTTTTGTTATGCGTGATGGAAACTTCTTCCTGCAGGCACTGCACCTCATTCCCTAAGGGCTTTCTATGGCCCTAGGCACACACTCTACCTGCTTACAAGGGAACCTGAGGCTATTAGCAGGCCCCTTGGTGTAGGTCTCAGCCCAGAGGAGCAGGGGTTGGTGGGCAAACAGCCAGCTTCCTTGTTCTTCAGGTGGAACCACTCTGGAGGATGCTCTGCTTTCCACAAGAAGTCCCCAGTGTGAATGAGCCCCAGTTTCCCACAGCAAGGGCTTCCCTGGCGGCTCAGACAGTGAAGAATCTGCCTGCAATGCAGGAGACCTGCATCCAGTCCCTGAGTCAGGGAGATCCCCCGAAGAAGGGCATGGCTACCCACTCCAGTATTCTTACCTGGAGAATCCCATGGACAGAGGAGCTTGGCAGGCTACACTCCATGGGGTCACAAAGAGTCAGACTTGACTGAGTGACTAACACACTTCCCACAGTGATAACCTGCTTAATTTTTGTTGTTGTTGTTGAAGTGTACCTGAGGCTGATGTATAACATTGTGGTAGATTCAGGTGCACAGCACAGCGATTCAGATATATACAAATATATATATATATAAATAAAATGTAAGTGTGTGTACACACACACACACACACACAAGCACAGAATTTTAGATTCTTTCCCCTTATAGGTTATTGCAAAATATTTAGTATAGTTCCTTGTGCTATACTTACTGGTTATCTCTTTTATATAGAGCAATGTAAACATGTTAATCGGAGAAGGCAATGGCACCCCACTCCAGTACTCTTGCCTGGAAAATCCCATGGACAGAGGAGCCTGGAAGGCTGCAGTCCATGGGGTAGCTGAGGGTCAGACACGACTGAGTGACTTCACTTTCACTTTTCCCTTTCATGTATTGGAGAAGGAAATGGCAACCCACTCCAGTGTTCTTGCCTGGAGAATCCCAGGGATGGGGGAGCCTGGTGGGCTGCCATCTATGGGGTCACACAGAGTCGGACACGACTGAAGCAACTTAGCAGCAGCAGCAGCAAACATGTTAATTCATGTGCATGTACATATCAATACATACATGTTAATGTGTACATGTTAAGCATTGTGTACTGTGGTCCTTATTGGTTATCTCTTTTATATATAGCAGTGTGCACGTGTTAATCCCAACCTCCTAAAATAACCTATATTAATGGACTTTTATTGCTTCCCTTTCCTTCTCTGTCTAGCTTCTCTGGCTTGGAGTCAGTTCTTAAATAAATATCTAGGTTCAAGGTTGGCTATTGGAAGAACCCAACATAAGACGTTACCAGTTACATCAGATGAAGATTACGAATTCCAAGCTTCTACTCTATAACTATAGTTCTTCCCACCAGAATCCCCTCCTCTTACTTGAAGGAGGAAGACAGAGAGAGAGGGAGGGAGGGAGGAAGGAACAGGAGGAGGGGAAGGAAGAGGAGAAAGGATTGTGAGCAGGAGCTCTGGGCATCTCTCCCCACCTTTTTCCCCGCTAATATTATGAGCTGACTTTTCATATATGGAAAAATCCTACTAGGCTACTAGTCACCACGTTTTTGCAAACTTTGCTGCTATACACCAACTTCTAGGAAAGCTGTAAGCTTTTGTGGGACCCCTGACTCCTATCACAACAGGATTGGATAAGAGAACCTGCAAGCATCACAGTAAAATACATAAATGGTCTCAAGAAAGTGTTTACAGCCTTCTGAAGTAATTCACCCGGCACAGTCCCTTTGCAGTACCTAATTCTTGCTTAACCCAGGGTGCTGGTAACAAAGATAAATGATGCCATGACAGTTGGCAGTACAAGCAGGACGACATGTCAGAGAAAAAAAGCCATCAGTTCTGATTGTTTGCCAGCAGTTTATTTCTCTCTCCCTCATCAGACCGAAAGTGGCAGCTATAGTAGATGTGTGATTTATACAACCCAGCAGTGCTCCTTGCACAGATCTTTTTGCAAAGGAAAATGATGAGCAACACCTGTGACAGATACCTTCCACTCAAACATCCGAATCCTCCGATGATTTAAAGAAGGCAAAGGGGAGTGTCTGGGCTTTGCTTGGCAGGCAAATAAAAGAGAGGAAAAATTGTATTGGAGACATTATGTACTCTGGGATGCTGGTAATGAACCCTGGTCAAGCTTTTGAGGGAAGAGAAGGAAGCCTCGTTGATATTGGAGAGAATGGGTCACAGTTTCTTGTTTCTGTTGAGCTTTGTGGAGAGGAGAATGATGACATGGGAAAAACACGGTCTTTAGAGGAAGATCTGGGCTAGAATACCAACTTTGCTATTTTCTGGGTTGGCAAGCTATTTTACCTCTATACGCCCCAGTTTTCTTAGCTGTAAAAAGTGATTTTAATAACTTTCATAGTGAAAGTTGCTCAGTTGTGTCCAACTCTTTGTGACCCCATGAACTATATAGTCCATGGAAGTCTCTAGGCCAGAATATTGGAGTGGGTAGCCTATCCCTTCTCCAGCAGATCTTCCTGACACAGGAATTGACCTGGGGTCTCCTGCATTGCAGGTGAATTCTTTACCAACTGAGCTATCAGAGAAGCCCAAATAGCTATCATACCAACTATGTGAGTTAATCTTGGGATTATAGGCTATTTACAGGTACACAGATGCATATGACTGAATCATGTTGCAGGAATGCAGGAATTTCTGGTGAATTACTTTCACATTGGTCTTAATTACTAAGAACCTCCCAGATGCTAGGGCTGTGCTGACAATAGAAAATCAAAGGTAGGTAGAACTCCCAGTTAAGTTTGAGAAGAGACGCCAATTTAGCACAGGAGTGCTTGTATCTTTTTGATAAATACATGTCCTTCTTTTGTCTTTCTTTGAACAGAGAATTATTACTCTACTTTTTTCCACAAACAGCTAGTTAAGGGATTTTTGCTTCCATGCCACAGAATGAAACATGCTTGCATGAATCTGGAATTATATATATATATATAACATTTAACCAAAACCTGTCTTGATGGTGATAAGGAAAGGTGATCTTTCATCAGATAAAATAGGAACTTTCTTTGAGTCTAGTAAGATGTTACCAGTAGTATAGTCATAAGTGACCTGATGTCTCAGTTTTGTCTTCTATAACTGAAGCAGAAGCCTCAGGCATACTGAAATGTCAGTGAAACAAGCAAGAGAAAAGACTCTGTGATGGGATAGAAAGTAAAGGCAGTGGGGAACATTTCAGTGATGTTCCCTAAGGAGGAATCTGTGGGCTTGGCTGCCCTGGGCTTGAGTCAGTAAGCAAGGGTGGTGATGCTGTGTGTGAGGCAGGGTAAGAGGGTCCACCCTGCGATGGTAAGGCTCAAGTCAGCAGGGTGGCAGACTTGTGTTTGCAAAAAGTGTGTCAAATTTAGAGAAGAAATCTAATCTCTGAGTGAATATATGTAGGAAATGATGCATATTCCCTGGGGTGGATTTGAAAAATGTTGGTGCAGTTGTTCTTGAGTCTACTGTTGATTAGATTAACCTGGAAAGCTTTGTCAAAACAAAAGGAAACAAAACAAAACCAATGTCTAGATCCTACTCCCAAACCAATTAAGTCACAATCTCAGGGTACAATCATTATATTATAAAAAGCTGTATGTATACAAAAATCGAAAGGAATTTACACTGAACATCTGTATGTTTTTCATTTGGATTCTACGTTTAAAAGTTTGCTAGACTTGCTTTATCAAATATCTACCTGAACATCATCTAGTAATGCATTCTGTTGGTACATTTTGAAGCAGATTGCAGATCTTTGCACACTGAGTATGTCAGCTTGCATGTCGTTAACAAGAATACAATAGTGTTTACAACACTTGTCCTCTGTTATAAAAGTTATATACAATGAAATGCACATACCTGAGTCCATTTGCTGAGTTTTAGTAAATGCGTGAACCTCTGTAACCCAAGCTTCTATCATGGTATAGAATATTTTTGTCACTCCAGAAAGTTTCCTCATACCCTTTCCCAGTCAGTTCCTTGCCTCCACTCCCCAGAGGCCATCATTATTCTAAATTTTTTCCTCACCACAGATTATCAACTTTTTGAGAATTTCACACAAATGGAGTCATTTGCTATGTATTCGCTTGTGTAAGGCATTGTTCATTTTGCATAACACTTTAGAGGTTTATCTAGGCTAAGGCCTCTAATAGTATATTTTTTTCTTATCCTTGAGTTTTGTAGTATGGTATTGTATAAACATACTGCATTTTGTTTATTATCCATTCTCTTTTAAAGGGCACTTTGGCTGTTTTCAGCTTTTAGCTACTATAAGTAAACCTACTATGGGCATTCTTTCACAAGTCCTTTTGTGAACATATGTTTTCCTTTTATAGGAGGAGAATCACTAGGCCTTGTGGTAAGCTTAGTGCCATTTTACAAGAAATTGTCTAAACTTTTTTTTCTAGAAGATTGCACCATTTTTTGCATTCCCACCGACAATTTACAAGAGAATCCTAGTTTGTTCCACAACCTCACCAGCATTTGATGACATCTTTTTTTTTCCCCCTAAAGAGAAAACAAAAGCTTTCTATTTTCTTGTTCTTCCAGTATTTGGGGGATAAAATTGACATGCAGCACTGAATTCTTTGATTTACATCCATCATGATGTGATTAGCACAATAAGTTTGGTGATCAATATTTTTAATTATAGTCATTCTGGCATACATACATTGGTATCTGATTGTCCTAACAAGTAATATCAACCACTTTTTCATACAGTTACTGACCATTTGTGTATCTTCTTTTGTGACTTTTAAGTTGTTCGGGCCACTTACATTACATTCTTATCTACTTACTATTAAGTTGAAGGGTTTTGTTGTCATTTGCTTGTTTTTACATATCCTAGATCCCAGTCTTTTGTCAGATATATGTTTTATGGAAACTTTTCTCTCGATCTGTGTCTTGAAAATTTATTTTCTTTATCATATTGTTTAATGAGAGAAGTTTTACAATTTGCTAAAATCTAATTTATATTTTTACAGTCATTGCTTTTTTAGCTGGTCTAGGGGCATCCCTTTAGCTCAGTTGGTAAAAAATCGGCCTGCAATGTAGGAGACCCCAGTTTGATTCCTGGGTCAGGAAGATCCCCTGGAGAAGGGATAGGCTACCCGCTCCAGTATTCGAGGCTTTCCATTGTGGCTGAGCTGGTAAATAATCTGCTTGCAATGCAGGAAACCTGGGTTTGATCCCTGGGTTGGGAAGATCCTCTGGGGAAAAGAAAGGCTACCTGCTCCAGTATTCTGGCTGGGAGAACTCCATGGACTATACAGTCCATAGGGTTGCAAAGAGTCGGACATGACTGAGAAACTTTCACTTTCACTTTTAGGGTTTCCCAGGTGGTGCTACTGGTAAAGAATCCATCTGCCAATGCAGAAGACCTAAGACAGATGGATTTGATCCCTCAGTTGGGAAGATCCCAGAGGAGGGCATGGCAACCCACTCCAGTATTCTTACTTGGAGTAACCTGGCAGAGTAACCAGAGGAACCTGGGAGGGACTGAGATTCTTGGTCTCTAATAGTTGGACATGACTGAAGTGACTTAGCAGGCATGCAAGAAAAATTTGGTTTTCATACTTTTTTCAAATGATTCTAACTTATAGCCAAAAGTGAGACCATCTGGATTATAGAGACCAGTAAAGTTCTCTGACAAGCTACACAGCTGTTAAGAAAATTAAAACATCAAATTTGGGGAAAAAATTAACATATTTGGGAGAAATGTTATCTTGAGAGAACTTGAGTATCCAGTCTTCATACCAGGGCATGGAGCTTATGGTAGCTGGTTAATCCCAGGCCCTCTTAGAGCTTATAACATGCTCCATGACTAGACCATGATGGTTTTAGGTACTGGGTAATGTGTGCGTGCTAAGTAGCTCCAGCCTTGTCCTACTCTTTGCAACCCCATGAGCTGGAGCCTGCCAGGCTCCTCTGTCCGTGGAATTCTCCAGGGAAGAATACTGGAATGTGTTGCCATGCCCTCCTCCAGGGGATCTTCTGACCCAGGGATCAAACACACATCTCTTACATCTTCTGCACTGGCTTGGTGGTAGAGAATCCACCTCCCAATGCAAAGGACATGGGTTCGATCCCTGAATCAGAAAGATTTCCTGGAGAAGGAAATGGCAACCCACTCTAGTATTCTTGCTTGGGAAATCCCATGGACAGAGGAGCTTAGTGAGCTAAGGTCCATAGGGCTGCAGGAGGAGTAACTAAACGAAAACAACCACAAGATAGAAGTTGTAATATTGGGGGGATTGGTGACTATAGTTGAATACGAAAATGGGGATAAGGAGTTAACATTCTCAAAACTGGAATCTTCAGTGTTCTATCCCTACCAGGAATAGACTAGTATATTGGCTCATATAAGTTTCCTATAATACTTGTATGGAAGACGTTATGGAAAAACCAGAAACTAAACCTACTACATTTGTTGGCAAATGCTGCATTAATTTGAGCTTAATTTGGATTAAGACCACAAGATCAAAATGCTCAGGAAGGGAAGAAAGATTAGTTCATGGAAATACTGGTTCCCATTTATTTAGTGCTTAATACACATCCGGGAGAAGGAAATGGCAACCCACTCCAGTGTTCTTGCCTGGAGAATCCCAGGGACGGGGGAGCCTGGCGGGCTGCCGTCCATGGGGTCGCACAGAGTCGGACACAACTGAAGTGACTAGGCAGCAGCAGGAGAAGTAAATGGCAACCCACTCCAGTGTTCTTGCCTGGAGAATCCCAGAATCCCAGCACACATCAGTTCAGTTCAGTTCAGTCGCTCAGTCGTATCCGACTCTTTGCGACCCCATGAATCGCAGCACGCCAGTCCTTCCTGTCCATCACCATCTCCCGGAGTTCACTCAGACTAATGTCCATCGAGTCCATGATGCCATCCAGCCATCTCATCCTCTGTCATCCCCTTCTCCTCCTGCCCCCAATCCCTCCCAGCATCAAAGTCTTTTCCAGTGAGTCAACTGTTTGCATGAGGTGGCCAAAATACTGGAGTTTCAGCTTCAGCATCATTCCTTCCAAAGAAATCCCAGGATTGATCTCCTTCACAATGGACTGGTTGGATCTCCTTGCAGTCCAAGGGACTCTCAAGAGTCTTCTCCAACACCACAGTTCAAAAGCATCAATTCTTCGGTGCTCAGCCTTCTTCACAGTCCAACTCTCACATCCGTACATGACCACAGGAAAAACCATAGCCTTGACTAGACGGACCTTCAGGAGTTGCCAAACTAGCCAATAGCTAAATCTGTCTCACAATTTGTGTGACACAAATTGTACTGGAAC
Source organism: Oryx dammah (assembly GCF_014754425.2). Lineage (NCBI taxonomy): Eukaryota > Metazoa > Chordata > Mammalia > Artiodactyla > Bovidae > Oryx > Oryx dammah. The sequence continues at coordinate 14,648,348 of NW_024070199.1, forward strand.
ATAGACAGCTCCTTCATTTACTTATTGTCTATGGCTATTTTCACACTGCAGTGGTTGTTGAGTAGTTTGCCAGGTGGTATGGTCCACAAAGTCAGAAATATTTCCTATTTATCTCTTTATTGAAAAGTTTAACACTTGATATTCATTATTTTTAAGCTGCATAATATGTCTGTAGGGAAGATGTTTTCTGTCCATTTCAAATACGGAGAAACTGAAGCTTAGTGAATTTAGATTACTCATCCAAGATGGTAAAAGGGAAAACTAGAATTTAAACTCTTGTATGTGTAGCTTCAATGCATATTCTTATTCTCTTGTACAATTCTCTCTCCCTCAGTTATAGAGACGAACTTAAAAAACACAAATACAATAATTATGGTCATTGAAAGGATTTGTCATGCATTAGATACTGGAAAACAAAACTGGTTAATAAATGGAATAATTGGTATTGAAAGATTACAAGGAAATATGGACATTTAATGAGTCATATACAAGATTAATTTACATACCATGAGCAGAGTCTGTACTACATCATGTAATCATCTGGTTAACATCAATTCCTTGTTTAGGACAAAGCATTAAGACCCATCAAGATATTGTAATTCAAAGCAGAAATGTATCCGCATCAAAAGCCATATTCTGATACTGGAGAGTCTGTGAGTAGAGAAAGCCACATGTGGTGAAAGAAAGAACATTTTAACTAGCTCTTGACAAACAGAAGGGATTTAGACTTGCAACACTGCAGGCAAGGAAAGCAGTGCACGTGTAAAGAGCAGGCTCTCATTTATTTTTTTCTAGAAAGTAGACTGAAGGAAGCTTTGCTAAAAATATGACAGAAAAGAAAATCAATGTTAGATCATACGAAGTCTTAAATGCCTGGTTAAAACACTGCATGTAAGTGAAGGCCGTTTATACCTAAGATGACCAACTTCACTTGCCCAGAATTGAAAGTGAGTCCTGGGATACAGGACTTGTGACGCTGAAACTAGAGCGGTCTTGAGCAAATTGGGATGGCCAGGCTCTGCATTTACACACACACACACACACGCACACGCACACACGCACACACACACACACACCTAAAGTAGCATATGTTCCTACAGAAATAATACAGAACCATAATCCTTCCTAACTCCTATTTAATATTTAATAATATTCATCTAAGGGATTGTGAGAGAAAGGATGAATTGAGTCAACTGGAATTCACCTGAGAATAATGTGAGAATTGGCTGCTGAATTCATTATCAATTATATTTCATTTTAGCAGATCCCAGCATTACTGATACACAGTGTGATAACTCTAGAAAAGGAATACAAACTAGAGAGGCTAATTAATAAAACATCCTTTTCAGAGAAAAAGAAATAAAGCAACAAATAATCAAGCAATCTCCTTTGTGAATTGGTTTTAAGATACAGGATTTTTAATTAAAAATCATCTCATCTTATTTTTTGTTCTATGTTAATAAAGAGTTTTAAATTGTGACTAACATATTGGGCATTGCAAACTTTGATTACTTAAGGGTACTTGATACAAAATAACGTTTGATTTATTCATTTTTTGCTCATACATTCAATCACTCAAGGAAGAGTTTTCGAGAGCCTACTAAATGAGGGGAAAATTAACATAAGACAAATGCCCTGTCCCCAAGTAGATCAGGAATCCCTTAGGAAAAGAGATATATAAAGCAAATACTAACAAAGCAAAGAGGTAAAAAATAAGAAACAGATTTGTGGAAGAAGGGGATTCTTTTCACTTTTGACAAAGTAGTTAAAGAATTCTTCATAGAAGGATAATATGTGCGAGAAGCCTGGGTAGATCTTTGGAGGTGAGCTAGCATCTGCATTTTACTTACAGGGGAATGAATGAATAAAAGGAGGGAATTAGATATGATGGTCTGTACTGAACAAGCAGACAGGCAGCCTGGACCCGGCAGAAGTGGTGCAATATTTATTGAGAAAACAGAGGAAGGTGGAGACAAAATCGGTGTAACTAGAGGATGGATATAGACCATGGAGAAAGGAATGTGAATTGCAGAGCTGGACATCTATTGGTACAGAGTGAGTCTCAGGAGTAGGGCTGAATCAGAAGGATCATAACTGATCTGAAGCTGTATCCAAAGACAAAGAAGAAATGGCAAAGAAGGGAATGTATGATAAACAGGCAAAAATTAGAATGCTGTGAACTAGGTAGAGTCATTAACATGCTTATGCTTTGTTGTGAAGACGGTAGACCATCATATGAGTTCTTGAAAGCAAGTTGGTACTCTAGGATAAGTAAGGGTTTGCTCACATGTTACCTAGCAATTCTGCTTCTGGGTATGTGTGAAAGAAAGCTTTTGTGAATCTGTAGTTTCTTTTGTCAAGGTTGTTTATTTTAATGGCATTTATAGTGGAAAATATTGGGTACCCATGGGCGAATGGATAAAATGTGGATGAGTAATATGTAGTAATTAGAAACCATAAGATCTGAAAGCATAGTACTCAGAATAACGACAGAGAGAAGGAAGCAGAATGACATTTATAACACAAGATGGGTTTCATAAATTAAATATACATGTTCCCCAAATGACAAAATAGTCAGTTTTTCATAATACAGTATATTCTTTCCTAAAATCATCTTGCTGTACAAAAAATACAACACTTGTGAGACTGTTTTGGGGAGAACAGGAAAAGCTTTGTCAGTGACATGAAGAAGAAACTTAATAAAAACTGCAGCACAATTAAGCATGCACAATTTTAAGCTTTTAACATTAAGTTAAAAGCATATACACTGCAGTGCATAGATACTCCTACTTTTACCTTCAAAGAGATCAGAAGTTTTCTTGAGAAAGTGGGCTTGAATGTGGGAAAGGTTGTAGTTTGTGAGTTATTATGGGATGACGGAATGATGCTTATCTGAAGTTAGAAAGTTGTTAACACAGTTGTGAATATATGGTTTATAACACATGTGGTGACTTGAGGTAGTTGGTAG